>NC_053492.1:450733175-450845675 GCF_905171775.1 Rana temporaria | reverse complement strand
AGTCAGAGAGGTGCGGGCTGATGATGTTACAGCCTCTCCCAATCCAAGCAGGCTTTGAATTCATTAATAGAATACATCGCTCGCAGTGATTGGCTCCAGCTCCAGCAAGAATGAAGAAGAATATGGCTCCAGAAGGAAGAAATATGAAGTGTAGGAAGCCTCGGAAGGGGGGGTCGTCTTATACGGTGAGTACAGGCAAAAAATCTTTAAAAAAATGTAAAATTAGGGGGTCGTCTTATACGCCCGGTCGCCTTATACACCGGCAAATACGATTATATATATATATATATATATATATATATATATATATATATATATATATATATATATATATATATACACATATACATATACATACACACACACACACGTTTGGGGGTTCTAATTAGAGGGAAGGAGATGGCAGTGAAACACCACATTAGAACTGCTGTTTTACTTGTAATGCCAACGGCCAACACAAGATGGCGCCAGATCACAAAAGGAAGCTTAGACCTCAATTACCGGCAGGCGCAGCGGGGGTGCACGGAGACACAGGATCCTGTGTCTCCGTGCCCCCCATCGACCCCCACGCCGGTAATTGAGGCCACGGCCTTCTGCAGGCCTAAGCTTCCCCGGGCGCCAGGTCTTTGTCGAGGCCTGCACCCCAAGAGGATTTATCCACCAGCCACAATAGATTACCGAGCAGCCACCATTAAAGGGGATGTGTGTAAGCCCTCACAGCTTTTCACTTTAAAGGGGTTGTAAAGGTAAAAGTTTTCACCTTAATGCATTCTTTGCATTAAGGTGAAAAAACATCCGACAATAACAGCCCCCCCCCAGTTATATTTACCTGACCCCTCGAAAGTCCTGCGCCCGCCCCTGACAT
Organism: Rana temporaria; assembly: GCF_905171775.1. NCBI lineage: Eukaryota > Metazoa > Chordata > Amphibia > Anura > Ranidae > Rana > Rana temporaria. The sequence continues at coordinate 450,844,810 of NC_053492.1, read as the reverse complement.
CCTCTTCACCATTTGATTGGCTACAGTGGATGGATTGAAAGCAGCGCAGCCATTGGCTGGCGCTGTCAATCACATCCAATGATGCGCACCGGGGCCGAGTGATGCAGTCGGCGGCTGTGGCCGTTAACGGACTTGTAATACATCCCTATGGGATCGCGTCCGTTAGCGGATGGAGCATCCGCTAACGTCCGCGTCCGTCGGGATCAAATTTCAGACGGAAGAAAACCCTATTTTTCTTCCGTTCGGCGGCACAGAACGGATGCAGATTGCAGTACTTGCGTTTCGGATGCGGGTCCATTGAATTCGATTACATGCAAACATGTTCCATAGGAAACCATGTTAAAAAATTTTCCCTGCATTTCTGCGAAATGCAACAAAAAACGCATTAGTGTGAATGGAGCCCAATAGTGTGTGTAATTACATACATACATACACACACACAGGGTTGTCCCGATACCACTTTTTTAGAACCGAGTACAAGTACCGATACTTTTTATCAAGTACTTACCGATACTTTTTTTAAATCTCATGTGTCAGTAGTTTTTTTTTTATTTATTTATTTATTTATTTATTTATTTATTTATACAATTTTTTTTTATTTTTTACAATTTGTTTATTTTTTAGTATTTTTTTACAATGCTTTATTTTTATTTTTTTAAGGGGGGTGGGGGGAAATGTACAATGTCAGTGTGTTTTTTATTTAAATTTTTATTTTTTACAATTCATTCTTTTATTGCAATTCCTTATTTTTATTTTTTTTATCAGCCCTGGGGGGGGGGGGGGGTCTTCGGTGAGATATCAGGGGTCTTAACAGACCTCTGACATCTCCCCTCTGAGACAGGGAAAGGGACTAGGGGCACAAATTCCCCACCCCATGTGCATGGGATATCGGGATAAAATCAGCACTGCTCAGGCATGTGGCGCAAAATAAAATGCCTTGCATCCCAACACATGCATTCAATACTTCATATTCAGTGATGTAGACAAGTAAAACAGGATAGGTGGATGTAGACAAGTAGACTAAAGCAGATAGAGGATCATAAAATAGAAGAACATAAAAAGTACTGCGAGTACAATTTGTGGTCTAGATATAATGCACATTCATCTAGGGCAGTGATGGCGAACCTTGTCACCCCAGATGTTTTGGAACTACATTTCCCATGATGCTCAGGCACTCTGCAGTGTAGTTGAGCATCATGGGAAATGTAGTTCTAAAACATCTGGGGGTGCCAAGGTTCACCATTACTGATCTAGGGTAACAGGGGCAGGTATTAAAAAATCCTTTTCTGTATATCAATTTTCTTTCCGAGTGTGATGGCCACATACCAATTAGGTACAGGGAGATGAGCAATATAAGCACACAAACAACTGAGTAGAGAGCACTTACCAGTGGGGGGAAAAAAAAAAAAAAAAAAAAAAAAAAAAACACACTACTGGGTGAAGTACTCATAGATAGTTCTATATGCAACCAACTTGGGTTAACAAAAAAAAAAAAAAAAAATATATATATATATATATATATATATATATATATATATATATATATATATATATATATATATAAAAATGTCAGCAATACAGCCGTGACCATTTAAATTGAAAAATGCTGCTGCAATATCAGAGCCAAAAATATATATATATATATCACACTAATCACCCTATTCCATAGAGTGCAACAATTATTACATGTACTGCACATCATCCACCACAGTTCAACTTTTCCAACAAGAATTTTTTGTTTTTCCTCCACCTGGGGCAGGAAGTCGGATGGAGAAATAGGAGTATGAATGCATGCATGTTTAAAAATGTAAAAAAAAAAAAATATAAAAAACACGACTTCTCACTGGATTGCAGCTGCATTTTGTCCACCAACTTCACTTGCTGTTATGCTGGAAAGGATGGATGTTTAGAATGCAACACCAAATATAAAACTGCAGCACAGAATGTTACAGTGAATACAGCAGCAGACATTGAACAGAACACTGTATATAGAAGACTGTACAACAATGGATACTGGAGAGATTATAGAACAGAACACTGTATATAGAACACTGTACAACAAAGGATACTGGAGAGATTATAGAACAGAACACTGTATATAGAACACTGTACAACAATGGATACTGGAGGGATTATAGAACAGAACACTGTATATAGAACACTGTACAACAATGGATACTGGAGAGATTATAGAACAGAGCACTGTATATAGAAGACTGTACAACGATGGATACTGGAGAGATTATAGAACAGAACACTGCAGTACTGGACACACACAAGAAAGATTTTTTTTTTTTATAAATATATATATGCTTCAGACAGGAGACTAGCAGTGGATAGGTACAGCACTGGGTAGAACTAAATGACACTGAACACTATACACATATTGTTACATTGGATAACAATGGATACTGGAAAGAACAGCACTGGAGAATATAGAACAATAGACAATGGGTGGCTGTGACACCTCTAGGTATATCTATTTATGGATAGGGATGACACCCGAGTATAATGAAGATGTATGGATGGAGATGACACTTCTGGATATAGGATCACGGTATGCAAGGATGGAGATGACACCTACGGTATAGTAACTCTGTATGGATGGGGATAACTGCTCTGGATCCTCATCTAGACATATGGATGTGTATAACTTTACGCGAGGATGGAGATTATGCCCCCAGATCCTACTCTGGGTGTCAGGACAGAGATGACTCCTTTGCTCTTAGGGGGGGGTCAGGATGGGGGTGACTCCTTTGCTCTTAGAGGGGGGGGTCAGGATGGGGGTGACTCCTTTGCTCTTAGAGGGGGGTCAGGATGGGGGTGACTCCTTTGCTCTTAGAGGGGGGTCAGGATGGGGGTGACTCCTTTGCTCTTAGAGGGGGGTCAGGATGGGGGTGACTCCTTTGCTCTTAGAGGGGGGTCAGGATGGGGGTGACTCCTTTGCTCTTAGGGGGGGGGTCAGGATGGGGTGACTCCTTTGCTCTTAGGGGGGGGTCAGGATGGGGGTGACTCCTTTGCTCTTAGGGGGGGGGTCAGGATGGGGGTGACTCCTTTGCTCTTGGGGGGGGTCAGGATGGGGGTGACTCCTTTGCTCTTAGGGGGGGGGGTCAGGATGGGGGTGACTCCTTTGCTCTTAGGGGGGGGGCAGGATGGGGGTGACTCCTTTGCTCTTAGGGGGGGTCAGGATGGGGGTGACTCCTTTGCTCTTAGGGGGGGGGGGTCAGGATGGGGGTGACTCCTTTGCTCTTGGGGGGGGGGTCAGGATGGGGGTGACTCCTTTGCTCTTAGGGGGGGTCAGGATGGGGGTGACTCCTTTGCTCTTAGGGGGGGTCAGGATGGGGATGACTCCTTTGCTCTTGGGGGGGGTCAGGATGGGGGTGACTCCTTTGCTCTTAGGGGGGGGGGTCAGGATGGGGGTGACTCCTTTGCTCTGGGGGGGGGGGTCGGGATGGGGGTGACTCCTTTGCTCTTGGGGGGGGGGGTCAGGATGGGGGTGACTCCTTTGCTCTGGGGGGTCGGGATGGAGGTGACTGGTCTCAGTGTGGATGAAGCACGGGGATAGCACAGCACACATACCCCAGATAGGTCTCCTGCTTCCCTCACTCAGTGTCCCGGCTGAGCGGCGCACTCATCCCCGGCACAGTGCGGCCTCCTCCTCCTCACACCGCAGGCGATCCCTAGGCCCGACCAGAGCCCCCAGGCCGCCTCCAGCAAGCGCTCAGGCCGCCTCCGCTCCCTCTCCGTGCTCGGCGGCGGCGGCTCCCCCGCAGACACTATGGAGGCTGCACAGCATCCCCAGCCTGACCGCGACGGAAAATAACGAAGAGGACTAGACAGCCCCGACAGACGGCGGCCAGCGACCAATCGCCAGCTGTCTCGAACGGCCCCGGCCAATCAGACGGCGGGACGGCCAAGACAGCGTGGCTCGGGCTGCCTAGAAAGGCCAATCAGCGGGCTGTTGGCTGCCAACCATGCGCAATGAGGGTGGGCCCTCGAGCCCTAAGTTTGGTGGAGAGGCAGGGCTAACCCGGTAGCATTCGCTAAGGGGAGTGTGAGGTGTGGGGGAGCGCGGGGCCCAGTACCCCAAAGCCAGGGGCCACACTGCCTTTTGTGTTCCCCACCGGGCCTGAGGGCAAACAATAAGTCCTGATACCGTGCAGAGGATGTTATAAGCCTCTAAGACCAACACAATCTACATTACAGTGCCTGTAAAACACTAACAACTGTGTGACAGAGAAATAAAGTTTTTTGTTTTTTTTAAATAGTACTTTGCGTTTTAAGGATAATGTCAGTAAAACATGCACTCTGTTATAAATAAAGGGATAGTTCGCCTTTCCCAAAAACTGCTTATGCACATATAATGGACATCTGTAAATAAAGATAAACTGAGCAGCTCTGACCAGTGACGGCTGGTGCTCAAAATTTTTGGGGGGGGCGCAAACAAACTGAAAAAAAACAAAACATTAATTGCCCCCACTGTGCCCATTAAACACAGCCGCTGTGCCCATTAAACGCAGCCAATGTGCCCATCAAATGCTGCCAGTTTGCCCCCTCAAATGCAGTCAGTTTGTGCCCCCAATTGCATCCAGTTTGTGCCCCCAATTGCATCCAGTTTGTGCCCCCAATTGCCGCCAATTTGTCCCCTCAAATGCAGCCAGTTTGTGCCCCCAATTGCCGCCAGTTTGTGCCCCCAATTGCCACCAGTTTGTGCCCCCAATTTCCACCAGTTTGTGCCCCCAATTGCCGCCAGTTTGTGCTCCCAATTGCCGCCAGTTTGTGCTCCCAATTGCCGCCAGTTTGTGCCCCCAAATGCAGCCAGTTTGTGCCCCCAATTGCCGCCAGTTTGTGCTCCCAATTGCCGCCAGTTTGTGCTCCCAATTGCCGCCAGTTTGTGCCCCCAAATGCAGCCAGTTTGTGCCCCCAATTGCCGCCAGATTGTGCCCCTAAATGCCGCCAGTTTGTGCCCCCAATTGCCGCCAGTTTGTGCCCCCAATTGCCGCCAGTTTGTGCCCCCAAATGCAGCCAGTTTGTGCCCCCAATTGCAGCCAGTTTGTTCCCCCAATTATATATATAAAATGTAGCGCTGGTGATTGAAGAGAGACAGTAATAACTCACTAAATAAATATATAATCACTATACTGTAAACAGTGATAATATAAACAAAACAACCCAAAAATTTGAAATAAATGTGCTAATAAGTCCACAAAAAAATCTATTATAAATAAAATATTAGGTTCATTAACTATTATTATAGTTCTTTTTATTATTGTCATTATTTATTAATAATAACAATAATACAAATAATAACTATAATAACAGTTATAAACTATTCATTTATAGGTATTGGAATTTCCTTTCAAATTTGGCTGTTTGGGAACGTAACGAATATGAATTTATCCGAAGTTACGAATTATCCAAAATAACGAATGCGGATAAATCATAACAGATAAATTCATATTTGTTACGTTCACTAACAGCCAAATTTGAAAGGAAATTCCAATACCTATAAATTAATAGTTTATAACTATTATATTTAGGGTTGTCCCGATTCCGAGTATTTGCGGGAGTACTTGTACTCCCGCAAATGCCCCCGATGCCTGGCCGAAATACTTAGCCCCCCCCCGCCGTGAGCCGCCGCCGCATCCCGCCGCAACGCCGCCGCCGCTTAGTTAATACGGGCGGGGAACATTACAGCTTTCATTTGAATAGCTGTAGTGTTTCCTGCTGCGCCGCGTATAGACACTCCCCCTTGCTCGGGATTTGACGGGTGATCTGTCCAATCCCGAGCAAGGGGGAGTGTCTATACGCGGCGCGGCGGGAAACACTACAGCTATTCAAATGAAAGCTGTAATGTTCCCCGCCTATATTAATTAAGCGGCGGCAGCGTTGCGGCGGGATGCGGCTTGGCATCCAGGTATGGGGGGGGATATGGCTGCATATATGGGGGATATGGGGGACATGGCTGCATATATGGAGGGGACATGGCTGCATATATGGGGGATATGGGGGACATGGCTGCATATATGGGGGGGACATGGCTGCATATATGGGGGGACGTGGCTGCATATGTGGGGGACGTGGCTGCATATGTGGGGGGACATGGCTGCATTTGTGGGGGGACATGGCTGCATTTGTGGGGGGACATGGCTGCATTTGTGGGGGACATGGCTGCATTTGTGGGGGACATGGCTGCATTTGGGGACACATTTAAAAAAAAGTATCGGTATTCGGTATCGGCGAGTACTTGATAAAAAGTATCGGTACTTGTACTCGGTCCTAAAAAAGTGGTATCGGGACAACCCTAATTATTATAGTTTTTATTATTATTATTATTTATTATTATTAAATAAAAATGAAAAAAAATAATAATAATAAAAAAAAACTGTAATACTGTTAGTGCCAAATAAAGATTTGTAACAATAATGCCGCGTACACACGGTCGTTTTTTGTAATAAAAAAAAAACGACATTTTTAAAAACGTCATTTAAAATGACCGTGTGTGGGGAAAACGTCGTTTTATGTCTTCTGAAAAACGACCAAAAAAAAATTCGAGCAGGCTTCAATTTTTTATGTCGTTTTTCAAAACGTTGTTTTTTGTGTCCTAAAAAATCACAGTGTGTAGCTAAAACGACGTTTAAAACGTTATGAAGCGAGCTTGAATGGAACAGAGTGCCGCCGTACGTGCTGAACGTAACCGCGCTTTGCTAGAGCATTTTGAAAAAACAATGGTGTGTAGGCAACGTCGTTTTTTAAAATGAAGTTTGAAAAACGTCGTTTTTTTTTTACATGAGAAAAAATGATGTTTTTTTTCATCACAAAAAACGACCGTGTGTACACGGCATAAGTGTTGTGTCGTGTTGCCAGAATTTCTTACTATTTAAAAAATATACCATACCTGGAATTTATTTTTGACTCTTGCAGTGCAGGTGCAGCCCCACTGCAAGAGAGGACCTTTTTGTTTCTTGTTGTTCAGCTTTAACCACTTCAGCCCCCGACGATATTGCCGATCAATGACCGGGCCCCTTTTTGCGATTTGGCACTGCGTCGATTTAACTGACAATTGCGCGGTCGTGCAATGTGGATCCCAAAGAAAATTGGCGTCCTTTTTTCCCCACATATAGAGCTTTCTTTTGGTGGTATTTGATCACCTCTGCGGTTTTTATTTTTTGCGCTATAAACAAAAATAGAGCGACAATTTTGAAAAAAAATTATATTTTTTACTTTTTGCTGTAATAAATTTCCCCAAAAATATATAAAAAAATGTTTTTTCCTCAGTTTAGGCCAATACGTATTCTTCTACATATTTTTCGTTAAAAAAAAAATCGCAATAAGCGTTTATTGATTGGTTTGCGCAAAAGTTATAGCGTTTAGAAAAAAAGGGGATAGTTTTATGGCATTTTTATTAATATTTTTTTTTTACTAGTAATGGCGTCGATCAGCGATTTTTATTGGTACTGCGACCTAATGGCGGACACTTTGGACACATTTTTGGGACCATTGGCATTTTTATAGCGATCAGTGCTATAAAAATGCATTGATTACTATAAAAATGCCACTGGCAGGGAAGGGGTTAACACTAGGGGGCGAGGAAGGGGTTAATTATGTTCTCTGTGTGTGTGTTCTAACTGAAGAGGGGTGGGACTGACTAGGGGAAATGACTGATTGCTGTTCATACATTGTATGAACAGATGATCCGTAATTTCTCCCCCTGACAGGACCGGGAGCTGTGTGTTTACACACACAGCTCCCGGTTCTCGCTCTGTAACGAGCGATCGCGAGTGCCCGGCGGTGATCGCGCCCACCATATAGCTACATGATCTCACGCAGCCGAGCCGACCTTCCGCCGCATAACTGCGGCGGCTGGTCGGCAAGTGGTTAAAGGGGTTGTAAAGGTTTTTTTTTTTTTTCTAAATAGGTTCCTTTAAGCTAGTGCATTGTTGGTTCACTTACTTTTTCCTTAAATTTCCCTTCTAAATGTTTTTTTTTCTTTGTCACTTTCTGTTCCTCCTCAGTAAGCTTGCCCCCATCATCCGAGCTGTTCTGGCTGGGGGTTAGTCAACACGCTCGCCCCCTCCGTTGGGACTACATCCCTGCGGGGAGACGCTGTGAACATGCAGGGATGTAGTCCCAAGGGAGGGGGCGAGCACGCTGACTAACCCCCAACCAGAACGGCTAGGATAATGGGGCAAGCTTACTGAGGAGGAACAGGAAGTGAGAAACTCGATTTAGAAGGGAAATCGAAGGGAAAGGAAAGTGAACCAACAATGCACTAGCTTAAAGTGGTTGTAAACCCTTACAGACCACTTAGACCTACAGGTAAGCCTAGATTAAAGGGGTTGTAAAGGTAAATGTTTTTTAACCTTAATGCATCCTGTGCATTAAGGTGAAAAAACATCCAACGGTACCGCCCCTCCCCCCCCGAACCCCCGTTTTACTTACCTCACCCCTCGAAAGTCCTGTGCGCGTTTTTTACTTACCTCACCCCTCGAAAGTCCTGTGCGCGTCCCCGTGATCCTCTTCCGTTCCCAGCCTGGTCGTTGATTGGCTAGGCTGGACAGATTGATAGCAGCGCAGCCATTGGCTGCTACTAGCTCATTATGCTTTTTTCTTGCAGGGTTTTTTTTTCCAGATTTTTTTTTAAGAAGGTTTACTTCCTCTTTAACCGCCACATGTACATATAAATCGGCAGAATGGCACGGACAGGCAGAACGACGTGCGGGCACGTCGTTCTGCCTAGACGTGGGTCGGGGGTCCGATCGGGACCCCCCGGTAAATACGGCGGTCGTTAATCGTGTGGGAGCGATCCGGGATGAGGGGGCGGCTAATCGTTTTTAGCCGCCCCCTCGCGATCGCTCCCCGGAGCTGAAGAACGGGGAGAGCCGTATGTAAACACGGCTTCCCCGTGCTTCACTGTGGCGGCTGCATCGATCGTGTCATCCCTTTTATAGGGAGACACAATCGATGACGTCAGTCCTACAGCCACACCCCCCTACAGTTGTAAACACACACTAAGTGAACCCTAACTCCTACAGCGCCCCCTGTGGTTAACTCCCAAACTGCAACTGTCATTTCCACAGTAAACAATGCAATTTAAATGCATTTTTTTACTGTGAAAATGACAATGGTCCCAAAAATGTGTCAAAATTGTCCGAAGTGTCCGCCATAATGTCGCAGTCACGAAAAAAAAAATCGCTGATCGCCGCCATTAGTAGAAAAATAATAATTAATAAAAATGCAATAAAACTATCCCCTATTTTGTAAACTCTATACATTTTGCGCAAACCAACCGATAAACGCTTATTGCGATTTTTTTTACCAAAAATATGTAGAAGAATACTTCTTACTACTCTGTTGTTGTAAATTTAAACTCAGCCTCTAAAGTACTAATATACTTCACCATTACGTCCTAGCTGCCATATTTGGGGTTTGGACATCTCACCCCCCGAGGAGCCACTATACCAGGTCACATGCAGTGTTTTGGGTAGGTGGTTTTTTGCCCTCTGCCCCTGTGGATGCATGCCTTCCCCCCTATTTTTACGTGGGGTGGCTGTGGGTTAGTGGGGTTGCATGGGCCACTTTTTTGATGCTTTTCTGGGACCATGGTCTTTGACGCATGGCCTCCTATCCCAGCCAAACTCTATTTATTTTCTATGATCTGTGCCAAATGTTAGTTTATTGTATATTTGATGAATTGTTAAAACTGTCTTGTTTCATTCTAGAGCATTCTTTTGAAACGATCAAGTCCTAAAACCCCTGAAGAAGCCAGTATGGTGAAACTAGTAGGGTAGACTTGCTCAAGAAATTTGTTCCTACTTACTGCTCCCACTTTTGAATGTTTGTCAAAGCTGATTTTAAATTTTGTATAATAAAACTTTCTATTTTTTGATATAAACATATGTCTGGTCTTTATAAACGGCACCGCAATAATCCCCCTCCCTCTCCAATCCCTTTACTAAATCTATCAGGGATAAGGTGCCTTACACTTAAGAGGACCTTCGATCACTAACCTCTCATGTAGAAGAATACGTATCGGCCTAAACTGAGGAAATTTTTTTTATATATATATATATATTTTTGGGGGATATTTATTATAGAAAAAAAGTAAAAAATATAGATTTTTTTTCAAAATTGTCACTCTATTTTTGTTTATAGCACAAAAAAAAAAAAAAACGCAGAGGTGATCAAATACCACCAAAAGAAAGCTCTATTTGTGGGAAGGAAAGGACGCAAATTTCGTTTCGGTACAACATTGCATGACCGCGCAATTACCAGTTAAAGCAGCGCAGTGCCAAATTGTAAAAACACCTCTGGGCATTTATCTGCATATTGGTCCGGGGCTTAAGTGGTTAAAGGGACCTATTTAGAAAATAAAAAAACAAACCTTTACAACCCCTTTAATTGGTAAGACGCTATTAAAACTCCAAATATGTTTTTTACTTTAATGCTTTATAGACATTTAAATGTTTACATGAAGCTACACCGGCATTACATTTATCTCTGTTAACATTTACAATATAAAATGTGTCCTTTAAAATGACTTTTTTCAGTACTTCCATGACTCACAAGCTGAAATGTTTTGCTGAGCAGGTGATTATGGCCTACATCAGGCTAATTGGCATGTGGCAAAAGCTGCGCTGAAATTATGAGACCTGACTGCGAGCTTCAACTTGATGCCTGACTTATCACACAATTAGATCTGCTGTGTAATGTGAAAACCTTTTAACGTAGGCTGGCTGGGAATGTTATTCTGCCAGGAATCAGCTACAAGTTCAGCTTTTCAGGCGCCTGAACTCTCTAAAGATCGGGTCTTATCAAAATGAAATAATAAGTATGTTTGCGAAAGATGCCGTTTTAATGAACTACAGCGCGTCAAAGTGCTTGTCAGCCTTGCCTTGCAATACTGGGGTCTTCTGACTGACTCCCAACAATGACACCATGGGGTTGAAAAGACTGTGCCCACCAGTGTTCATTTTGGCACCAAATTTCGATTTAGTTTTAGTCTTAGGACTAAAATGGCATTTTAGTTTTAGTTCCATTTTAGTCTTCCCGAAGGTGTTTTAGTTTTCGTCTTATGCCGTGTACACACGACCGTTTTTCGGGTTGTAAAAAATTACGTTATTAATGGTCTAGAAAAAACAACGGGCCAGATTCAGAAAGATGCGCGCATCTTTCTGCTGGCGTAATGTATCTCCGATACGTTACGCCTCTGTAACTTTGGGTGCAAGTTCTGTATTCAGAAAGAACTTGCGCCCTTATTTACATATGTGTTGCGGCGTAAGGCCGCGTAATTCAAATGGGGATGTTGGGGGCGTGTTGTATTTAAATTTGACTTGACCCCGCGTTTTTTACGTTTTTTTTGAACGGCGCATGCGGCGTCCGTAAAATATCCCAGTGTGCATTGCGCTAAAGTACGCCGCAAGGACGTATTGGAATCGACGTGAACTTAAATGACGTAAAGCCGTATTCGCAAACGACGTAAAAATTGCAAAACTCGGCGCGGGAACGACGGCCATACTTAACATTAGCTACGCCTCATATAGCAGGGGTAACTATACGCCAAAAAAAGCCAAACGTAAACAACGTTAAAAAAATGCGCCGGCGAGACGTACGTTTCTGAATCGCCGTATCTACCTAATTAGCATATTCCTTGCGTAAACATACGGAAGCGCCACCTAGCGGCCAGCCTGAAATTGCAGCCTAAGATACGACGGTGTAAGACACTTACACCTGTCGGATCTTAGGGATATCTATGCGTAACCTGATTCTCTGAATCAGGCGCATAGATACGACCTCCCGCACTCAGAGATACGCCGTCGTATCTTGTTTCTGAATCCGGTCCAACGTTTTTTTTCACCACGCTACAAGTGTCGGAAAAGTGTCAACTAGAACTTGTGCTTCATGTGGGTTTATATCAGAGCCCCCCCCCCCCCCCATCACAGAGTCAGAGGCCCCCCCCATCAAACCAGAGTGCCATCTATACATGAGATCAACCCAATCGCAAATCAAAAGAGTACCTCCATGATAGAACGCCCCCATCACATCAGAGTCCCCCATTGCATCTCTCATCTAACTCTGATCCAAGGAAACTGAAGTCATGCTTGTGCCCCCCCGAAGGAACCCAAATGGCACCCTGGCTGAGAAACACTATATAATGGTATATACAAATAACAAATCCAGTTACTTTGTGATGCATAAGTCTAATAAAGTAAACAAAAACTTCCTTTACCTTCCCTGAGTGAGCCAAATCCCCTTCATTTGTGTCTCACACGTTCCTAATCCTAGACACGACTGCTAACAATAGGAAGATTTCAACAACAGAGGCAGTGCTGTCAATCCAGAAAGCAGTGGGCAGGACTAGGTGTGAGCAGGTGCTGATTGACAAGCTACAAGCTTCACCTCCGAGATATTTACCCCCCCCCCCCCCTTCATGACCAGGCAATTGTTTGCCATATGGCACTGTGTTACTTTAAAAAAATGTACATCCTTTTTTCCCCACAAGTAGAGCTTTCTTTTGGTGGCCTTTGCTCACCTCTGCGGTTTTATTTTTTGCGCTAAAAACAAAGAATGGCCAACAATTTAATAAAAAAATATATATATATTACTGATTAATATTTTTGTGTTCGATTAATCGATTTTTTTTTTTTTTAATCGATTAATCGACCAATTTCAATTATAACACACATACAGATCCAACTACTTTTAGCTGATCTCCTTGCAGGCTGATTCCCAACCACTGGAAAAATGGATAGCGGGATACAAAAAACACACAAAGGCAGCGCTCGATGGGAATAGCATTACAACTTTTATAGTCTTTAAGTAGGTAACAAAATAATATTGCACTGGAGATAAAATCGAGGTAGCTACATAAACAGTAAAAATGGTGCGAGTAATACCAAACGGTAGCAAAAGCAGTCATAAAAACATGTAGCTAAGTATGATACTGGTATAAAAATGTGTACAATGATACCACTGCTGAATTCAGATGAGGAGAGGTTAACATCAGTCCGTCGGCATGTAGATGTCCCATGAAGGGAACTATCACAACTCCCAAAGGATGGCTGTAGAATCCCAGGTTGATAGAGGGAAGTGTAGCAGCCCTTGCGTGTGGCAGATAGTAAGGTCCCGCCAGCATGCAGATATGAGGGCACAGCAAAGGAGCCCTTTAGATGGTCACGGCAAGCCCTGCCGGTGTCCGTGACGTCACTGGATCTCCGACGGAACTCCCTGAAGGTCCTGAAGCCGGCGGAGAGGTGAGTACCAATCAAAAGAATTTTGATCGATCAAAAAAATTAAAGATTAATCAAGGAATTAACAGTTAATTTCCACAGCCCTAATATTTTTTACTTTCTGCTATAAAACATATCCAATAAAAAAAAATGTAAAACATCAAATTTCTTCATCAATTTAGGCCAATATATATTCTGCTACATATTTTTGGTAAAAAAAAAAAAAATGCCAATTAGCGTATATTGATTGGTTTGAACAAAAGTTATAGCATCTACAAGCTATGAAATGTTTTTTTATTTTACTTTTAACTAGTAATGGCGGCAATCGGCGCAGTGTTGCCAACCCCCCGAAGTGAAATATACTGGCAGGACATCAAATTATGGGCACTAATGGGCATTGATAGGCGGCACTAATAGACACTCATAGGTGGCACTGATGGTCACTGATAGGCGGCACTAAAAGGCTGCACTGATGGGTACTTATGGGTGGCACTGATAGGCGGCACTGTTGGGCACTGATAGGTGGCACTGCTGGGCACTGATGGCTGGCACTGATAGATTGCAATTAAAGGCATCACTGGTGGCACTGGCAGGCATTTTTAATCGGCACTGATTGGCAGCTGCCTGGGCACTGATTGGCATATCCCTGAAGGTCTAGGGTGGCATACCTGGTGGTCCTGTGTGGTGGCTATCCCTGGTGGTCCTGGCAGCATCCTGGTGGTCCTGGGCGAGCATCTCCAGGGGGCAGACGCGAGTGAGAAAAAGCCAATAAATGTCTCTTCCTGTTTACATCGTGATCAGCCGTGATTGGACACGGCTGATCACGGGGTAAAGAGCCTATGTCAGACTGACTTGCTGCACCACCGATCGCAGTGCGCGATCGCGACTTGTCCTGCTAAACGTCATATGACTCCCAGTCAGGATAACTGAACCACCGTCCGGCCGCCATTTTGCTATTGGGAAGTGGTTAAAGGGGTGGTTCCCCCTAAAACAAATTTCTAACAATACATTCGTAAGACCCGTTACACTGCGGGTAGGCTGGCTTTTGTTTTGTTTTTTTAGTACATACCTCGATCTCGGCGTTTTGTCCCTTGGCGGTGGGCGTTCCTAGTTGATTGACGTTCCTCCGACGGGCACATACGTGACGTCACGACTTTCCGAAAGAAGCCGAACGTCGCTGCGCAGGCGCCGTATAGAGCCGACTCTATACGGCGCCTGCGCAATGACGTTCGGCTTCTGTCGAAAAGTCGTGACGCGCAGTATGCGCCCGTCGGAGGAACGTCAATCAACTAGGAACGCCCACCGCCAAGAGACGAAACGCAGAGATCGAGGTATGTACTAAAAAAACAAAACAAAAGCCAGCCTACCCGCAGTGTAACGGGTCTTACGAATGTATTGTTAGAAATTTGTTTTAGGGGGAACCACCGCTTTAAACTATAAACATTTAGCTAGTGCTATTAACAATGTGTTTAAGTTAAACAAAAGTCCAAAAACATATTTCTCTATTTACAAGGTACAGGAGGGGGTCAGAGGCTGTGTGGATATGGTACAGGGGTCAGAGGCTGTGTGGATATGGTACAGGGGTCAGAGGCTGTGTGGATATGGTACAGGGGTCAGAGGCTGTGCGGATATGGTACAGGGGTCAGAGGCTGTGCGGATATGGTACAGGGGTCAGAGGCTGTGCGGATATGGTACAGGGGTCAGAGGCTGTGCGGATATGGTACAGGGGTCAGAGGCTGTGCGGATATGGTACAGGGGTCAGAGGCTGTGCGGATATGGTACAGGGGTCAGAGGCTGTGCGGATATGGTACAGGGGTCAGAGGCTGTGCGGATATGGTACAGGGGTCAGAGGCTGTGCGGATATGGTACAGGGGTCAGAGGCTGTGCGGATATGGTACAGGGGTCAGAGGCTGTGCGGATATGGTACAGGGGTCAGAGGCTGTGCGGATATGGTACAGGGGTCAGAGGCTGTGCGGATATGGTACAGGGGTCAGAGGCTGTGCGGATATGGTACAGGGGTCAGAGGCTGTGCGGATATGGTACAGGGGTCAGAGGCTGTGCGGATATGGTACAGGGGTCAGAGGCTGTGCGGATATGGTACAGGGGTCAGAGGCTGTGCGGATATGGTACAGGGGTCAGAGGCTGTGCGGATATGGTACAGGGGTCAGAGGCTGTGCGGATATGGTACAGGGGTCAGAGGCTGTGCGGATATGGTACAGGGGTCAGAGGCTGTGCGGATATGGTACAGGGGTCAGAGGCTGTGCGGATATGGTACAGGGGTCAGAGGCTGTGCGGATATGGTACAGGGGGTCAGAGGCTGTGCGGATATGGTACAGGGGTCAGAGGCTGTGCGGATATGGTACAGGGGTCAGAGGCTGTGCGGATATGGTACAGGGGGTCAGAGGCTGTGCGGATATGGTACAGGGGTCAGAGGCTGTGCGGATATGGTACAGGGGTCAGAGGCTGTGCGGATATGGTACAGGGGTCAGAGGCTGTGCGGATATGGTACAGGGGTCAGAGGCTGTGCGGATATGGTACAGGGGTCAGAGGCTGTGCGGATATAGTACAGGGGTCAGAGGCTGTGCGGATATGGTACAGGGGTCAGAGGCTGTGCGGATATAGTACAGGGGTCAGAGACTGTGCGGATATGGTACAAGGGTCAGAGGCTGTGCGGATATGGTACAGGGGTCAGAGGCTGTGCGGATATGGTACAGGGGTCAGAGACTGTGCGGATATGGTACAGGGGTCAGAGGCTGTGCGGATATGGTACAGGGGTCAGAGGCTTTGCGGATATGGTACAGGGGTCAGAGGCTGTGCGGATATAGTACAGGGGTCAGAGGCTTTGCGGATATGGTATTTTGTCAATTTTTTTTATAGGTGAGGGGTATTAATACTATCTAATCTCTGCTGTATTAGCAATAATCAAAGCTTTCTGGGCAAAAGTTTCCAACTTGCTGCATAGACATAGCTGTTCTCCGAGTGCAACCATTCAGGTCCTATATATCTAACGAGTTTTGCAAGACTGTGCCAATATGTTCTGTGTTGAATAGCCAGCCAAGCTCTAAACACGCAGATCCAGAGATAATAAAAAAAAATAAAAATACGACAGGTGTTCAAATAAAATATAAGCGTTTACACAAGACAAGATCCTCTGCTCTGATGCATTGAGGCCTTATGCCGCGTACACACGACCGTTTTTCGTGTTCTAAAAAAATGACGTTTTTAAGGGTCTAAAAAAAACTACGTTTTTTTCAACCCGATCATTAAAACGGCCTTGCCTACACACGATCGTGAAAAAAAAAATGCTCTAGCAAAGCGCAGTGACATACAACACGTACGACGGCACTATAAAGGGGAAGTTCCATGCGGATGGCGCCACCCTTGGGGCTGCTTTAGCTGATTTTGTGTTAGTAAAAGACGATTTGCGCTTTACAGCGTGATGAATGTGCTTACTCCATTACGAACACTAGTTTTACCAGAACGAGCGCTCCCGTCTCATAACTTGCTTCTGAGCATGCGCAGGTTTTTCACGTCGTTAAAGCCCACACACGATAATTTTTTACAACGTTAAAAACGTTGTGAAAAAATAGAGCATGTTCGAAATTTTTAATGGCCATTTTCTAGATCGTGAAAAATGCTCTGGAGCCCACACACGATCGTTTTTAATGACATAAAAAAAAACGTAATTTTTTAGAACCCGAAAAACGGTCGTGTGTACGCGGCATTAGACTGCTGTAACTGGCTTTTGCTTGCGCTGGATGTCAATCTATGAAATCTTTCCTTATTCAAACAGTTGTGTTTGGAATTAAACTGCTTACTTATGACAATATCACAGAGCAACTTTATTTATTTTTTAATACTTTTACGCTTTTCTTTTTTTCCATCACACGATTTTAGATATTTCCTTTCTACACCTCCGCTGTTCAGGAACTGGCATGCTTTTGCTGGTATCGTATAATGGAGCCCTAAAGGGAATGTTTGGAATGTAAACTTTCCAGTGTTGAAGATTGAGGTGTTGTCTAATCAGCAAACCAAAGGAAATTTGGTATACACAATTGGACGGCTTCGAATGAAATGCCAAGGAGTTGCCATGACAACCCTTTTGTATGACAACAAGGCCTTGTCCGGTTTATAGGCAGCAGGCTCTGCATTTAGACATTATGGTGCCCCATAAATTTTGCAAGCTAACCCTATTCTTGGATGACAGGAGAAGACATTCTAACTGGGCATCTTGGATTTTACAACATTTTTTCCCATCTAAGAAAACAGTCTGGGTTTCTCTGGAGGCGACGTTTCAGACATTTTCTTTTTCTTTTTGATTTAAAGATCATGAATAAGTCATGGATCAAAACACCTTTGTGTGTAGGCTTTCATATAAGTAGACTTCCCTGACTCATGTGCCACATACTAGTTCAAGGGGTAATGATTCACTAAGTAGGATTACCTTCACTGGGGTAGATTCAGGTAGGGGCGCGCACTGATACGGCGGCGCAGCGTATCGTATTTACGCTACGCCACCGTAACTTACAGGAGCAAGCGCTGTATTCACAAAGCACTTGCTCCGTAAGTTGTGGCGGCGTAGCGTAAATGGGGCCGGCGTAAGCCTGCGTAATTCAAATGTGGAAGGGGAGGCGTGTTTTATGTAAATAATGGATGACCCGACGTGATTGACGTTTTGTATGCGCCGTCCGTGTACATATCCCAGTATGCATTGCTTCCAAGTACGGCGCAACAACGTATTGGTTTCGACGTGAACGTAAATTACGTCCAGCCCTATTTGCGAACGACTTACGCAAACGACGTAAAAAATCCAAATTTCGACGCGGGAACGACGTCCATACTTAACATTGCGTGCGCCTCCTAATAGCAGGAACAACCTTACGCCGAAAAAGCCTAACGTAAACAACGTAAATAAATTGCGCCGGGCGTACGTACGTTTGTGAATCGGCGTATCTAGTTAATTTGCATAATCTACGCCGACAACAACGGAAGCGCCCCTAGCGGCCAGCGTAAGAATGCACCCTAAGATACGACGGCGTAAGAGACTTATGCCAGTCGTATCTTAGGCTAATGTCGGCGTATCTAGCTTTCTGAATACAGAAAGTAGATACGCCGGCGCAGCTTTGGAATTACGCGGCGTATCTATGGATACGCCGGCGTAATTCTTTCCTTAATCTACCCCGCTGTTCCAAAATTAGTATGTTGTAAGGAATAGTTGCGTATAGTTTGGTTATTCTGCGCTCACCCAACTAACTATATAATCAAAAAATGTGATAAAAGTGTGAAAAAATTAAAATAAAGTGTCTGTGCCTGTGAATGCGGGACTCGATGTCCCATGATCGTGTCACGGAGCAGCAGAATGGGGAGATGCCTATGTAAACAAGGCATTTCCCTGTTCTGCCTAGTGACAGGACACTGATCTTCTGCTCCCTCTCATCAGGAGCAGTGATCACCCATCCCCCCACACAGTTAAGCCGCGTACACACAATCAGTCCATCCGATGAGAACGGTCTGATGGACCGTTTTCATCGGTTAACCGATGAAGCTGACTGATGGTCAGTCGTGCCTACACACCATCGGTTAAATAACCGATCGTGTCAGAATGCGGTGACGTAAAACACAGCGGCGTGCTGAAAAAAACAAAGTTCAATGCTTCCGAGCATGCGTCGACTTAATTCTGAGCATGCGTGGATTTTTAACCGATGGTTGTGCCTACTAACGATCGGTTTTGACCTATGGTTAAATAACCTATGGGGCCCACACATGATCGGTTTTGACCAATGAAAACGGTCCATCAGACCGTTGTCCTCTGTTTAACCTATCGTGTGTACGAGGCTTTAGAATCACTCCCCAGGACACACTTAACCCTGTCCTCGCCCCCCAGTGGTTAACCCCATCCCTGCCAGTATCATATATGGGTACAGCGGAACCTCGGTTTTGAAAGACGAGCAACTTTTTTAAAAAAAATCTGACTCGGTTTGCAAGTGTTGTCTCGCAAAACGAGCAGAATTCAAGCTAATGGGATGTGCAGTACCACATATGGCCTGAGGTGTGGGGGCGTTTGAGCCAAGCGGAGCCGAGCAGAACTGATCAGAGCCAATCAGATCTGTTCGAAAATGATTGGAAATACTCTGAAATACTCAGTTCCTGGATGTTGCTGAGCTTTTCCGAGGTCAGCCGAGCTATCCTCTGGCCTTTCCGAGTGTTTCTGGCCACATGCGGTATTGCATGCCATTGAAGTCAATGCGGAACAAATTATTTTAGTTTCCATTGACTTCTAATGGCAAACTCGCTTTGATATGCAAGTGTTTTGGATTACGAACATTTTCCTGGAACGGATTATGCTCGTAATCCGAGGTTCCACTGTATATGTATGCTGCTATCTCCAAGAATTAAATACTCAATTCATAAACTTACATATATACAAAAAGAGATTGCGCAAAACCCAAAGTACATCAATACAAAGTCGTGCAAACACAATATATCAAGTGATTATGATAATCAAAAAATGTATTAATTGATAAATATTGTGTGAAAATAAGGTGCAAACACAATATACTATATATCAAGTGAATAAAATCAAACAAATAATATATACTATATTGTTATTATATTAATTAACCAACCCATTTTTGACTATATTCACTTGATATTTTGGATATTGTGTTTGCACCTTATTTTCACACGATATTTATTAATTAATCAATTTCTTGATTATCTTATTCACTTGATATAGTGTATATTGTGTTTGCACGATTATGCATTGATGTATTTTGGGTTTGGCGCAAACCCTTTTTGTGTATGTGTAAGGAATAGTTGTTTTTGTTCTTTTCGTATTTTGACAGATCCCCTTTAATCACTTGCCGACTGCCTAATGTTGATATATGTCGGCAGAATGGCACGGGCAGGCAAAGCAACGTACCTACTTTGAATCTGCTGCCTAACGGGCACGCGCGCTGCGAGCTCTGTGACCGTGCCCGCGGGACCCGCGCACTCGTTGTCCGCCGGTGTCCCGCGATCACGTCACGGAGCGGTAGAACGGGGAGATGCCTATGTAAACAAGGCATTTCCCTGTTCTGCCCTATGACATGACAGTGATCTACTGTTCCCTGTCATTGGGAGCAGTGATCAGTGTCGTGTCACTTGTAACCCCCCCACCCACAGCTAGAATCACTCTCTAGGACACACTTAATTCCTTTCCTTGCCCCCTAGTGGTTAACTTCTTCTCTGTCAGTGTCATTTACACAGTAATCAGTGCATTTTTATAGCACTGATCGCTGTATAAATGACAATGGTCCCAAAATAGCATCAAAAGTGTCCGATGTCGCAGTCATGATAAAAATCACTAATCGCCGCCATTACTATAAAAAATAATTAATAATAATATTGCCATAAAACTATCCCCTATTTTGTAGACGCTATAACTTTTGCGCAAACCAATCAATATAAGCTTATTGCGATTTTTTACCAAAAATAGGTAGAAGAATACATATCTGCCTGAACTGAGGAAAAAATATGTTTTTTTATATATTTTTGGGGGATATTTATTATAGCAAATAGTAAAAAATATATTTTTTTTTCAAAATTGTCGCTCTTTTTTTGTTTATAGGGCAAAAAATAAAAAACGCAGAGGTGATAAAATGCCACTAAAAGAAAGTTCTATTTGTGGGAAAAAAAGGACATCAGTTTTGTTTGGGAGCCACGTCGCACGACCGCGCAATTGTCAGTTAAAGTGACGCATTGCCGAATCGCAAAAAAAATGGCCTGGTCTGGGCATAAGTGGTTAATTCAACCATTTTTTTCCCAAAAATTGCGCTTGTAAGACCGCTGCGCAAATACGGTGTCACAAAAAGTATTGCAACAACCGCCATTTTATTTTCTATGGTGTTAGAAAAAATATATATAATGTTTGTGGGTTTTAAGTAATTTTCTAGCAAAAAAAAAAAAAAGTTTTTAACTTGTAAACACCAAATCCCAAAAAGAGGCTCAGTCCTTAAGTGGTAACCACTTCAGCCCCCGGAAGATTTTAACCCCTTCCTGACCAGAGCACTTTTTACAATTTGGCAATTTGTGTCACTTTAACTGACAATTGCGCGGTCGTGCAATGCTGTACCTAAATGAAATTTGCGTTTTTTTCCCCCGCACAAATAGAACTTTCTTTTGGTGGTATTTGATCACCTCTGCGGTTTTTATTTTTTGAGCTATAAACAAAAAATAGCGACATTTTGAAAAAAAATAAAATATTTTTTACTTTTTGCTATAATAAATATCCCCAAAAATGTTTTGAAAAAACAAATTTCTTCATCAGTTTAGGCCGATATGTATTCTTCTACATATTTTTGGTAAAACATTTTTGCAAAAAGCGTATATTGATTGGTTTGCGCAAAAGTTATAGCGTCTACAAACTGGGAAAGATTTATGGCATTTTTATGGCTCTTTTTTTACTAGTAATGGCGACGATCTGCAATTTATAGCGGTATTGCGCATTGCGGCGGACAGACACTTTTGACACATTTTTGGGACCATTGACTGTTATAGAGCGATCAGTGCTATAAATATGCACTGATTACTGTATAAATGTCACTGGCAGGGAGGGGGTGATCAAGGGGTTAAATGTGTGTTCCCTCAGTGTGTTCTAATAGCCAGATTCACATAGGCGTGCGCAACGTTAGGCAGGCGTAGCGTATGGCATATACGCTACGCCGCCGTAAATTAGAGAGGCAAGTGCTGTATTCACAAAGCACTTGCCTCCTAATTTACGGCTGCGTAGCGTAAATGGGGCCGGCGTAAGCGCGCCTAATCCAAATGAGGATGGGGGGCGTGTTTTATGTAAATGATTGGTGACCCGACGTGATTGACGTTTTTTACGAACGGCGCATGCGCCGTCCGTGTACATATCCCAGTGTGCACTGCTCCAAAGTACGCCGCAAGGACGTATTGGTTTTGACGTGAACGTAAATTACGTCCAGCCCCATTCACGGACGACTTACGCAAACAACGTAAAATTTTCAAATTTCGACGCGGGAACCACAGCCATACTTAACATTGGCTAGGCCAGCTATTTGTTGGAATAACTTTTCGCCGGAAAACGCCTTACGTAAACGGCGTATCTTTACTGCGACGGGCGCACGTACGTTCGTGAATCGGCGTATCTAGTCATTTACATGTTCTACGCCGAACTCAACGGAAGCACCACCTATCGGCCAGCGGAAAAATTGCACCCTAAGATACGCCGCTCGTATCTTAGCCTAATTTAAGCGTATCTGGTTTCCAGAATACGCTTAAATTTAGGACGGCGTACATTCAGAGTTACGTTGGCGTATCTACTGATACGCCGGCGTAAAGCTACCTGAATCTGGATATCACTGTGTGGGGAGGGGAGTGACTAGGAGAGATGACAGATCGCTGTTTCTACTTTGTAGTAATACACAATCTGTCTCCTCTCCTCTGACAGCACTGGGATTTGTGTGTTTACACGCACATCGGGTTCCCCGCGCGCGCATTGCCCTCTGGTGGCTCTCCTGGGAAAAGCCGTATATGTACAGGATTTGGCCCAGGAGAGCCATTCTGCCGCCGTATATTTGCGTGAGTCGGTCGGAAACTGGTTAAAACTGATTCAAGAACATTAAGGTTTAGTAAGGGGTTAAACAGAAGAACATTTAATTAACCGCTTACCAACCAGCCGCCGTCATTATACTGCGGCAGGTTGGTACTACTGCGTGAATTGCCATAGGTATATGTCGGCCGCTTTAAGAGCGATAGGGGCGCGCATGCCCGCAGCACGATGCCGGAGCCAATGCGTCTGACCGGCGGCCGCAATGTCTGCTGGCCACCCACGATCACTCCTCAGAGAGCCAGAACGGGGATCTGTTAATCTAAACAGACAGATCCCCGTTCTGACAGGGGAGTAAAGAGATCTGCTGTTCCTAGTGATCAGAAACAGCGATCTCTCTCCTCCTCTAGTCAGTCCACTCCCCCCCCCCCACAGTTAAAATCACTCCCTAGGGAACACTTAACCCCTTGATCACCCCCTAGTCTTAACCTCTTCCCTGCCAGTGACATTTAAAGAGTAATCAGTGGATATTTATAGCTCTGATCGCTGTATAAATGTCACTGGTCCGATATGTCCGCCGCAATGTCTCGGTCCCGCTAAAAATCGCAGATCGCCGTCATTACTAGTAAAAAACGAAATAAATAAAAAAAATGCCATAAACCTATACCCTATTTTGTAGAAGCTATAACTTTCGCGCAAACCAACCAATATACGCTTATTGCGATTTTTTTTTAACTAAAGATATGTAGAAGAATACATATTGGCTTAAACTGATGAAGACATTTTTTTTTTTAATTGTGGATATTTATTATGACAAAAAGTAAAAAATAGTTAAAACTTATATAAAAAAATATATAAAAACTTGCACGTGATCAAATACCACCAAAAGAAAGCTTTATTTGTGGGGAAAAAGTACATAAATTTAGTTTGGGTGCCACGTGGCACAGCCATGCAATTGTCAGTTAAAGCAACGTAGTGCCGTATCGAAAAAAATTGACCTGGTCATTAAGAGGGCAAATATTTCCGGTTCTTAAGGCGGTTAAAAAAATGATAACTTTTTTCTTATTTACTTGACAGGTTTAAACTGACTTCACCTGCAGTTCGAAGGTCATCCTTTTGATCTGTGGATGTATAAACAAAAAGAAACAATGTTTATTTTTATCTATCTGTTTCAGCACTGAGCAATGTTGTTGATAAACATTGTACGACTGCTTTTTTTTCTTTTTTTTACAGCTCCAATTGCAGGGACTTAGTTTACACTTCAGCTGTCAACAGGGGAACACCACTGAGAGCTGAATGTATCATCCGTTGTTAAGGAAGCGATGGCTCCGCTCCTTAACAGCCGATAATAACCGTCTTTTTTTTTTTTTATATATATATTTCAGCTGTCAGTGGAGGAATCCGCTGACAGCTAAAAGAACTGAGCCTGAAAATATTGGTTTCAGGTATCGGAGCATTTGCATGAGTACTGATACTCATGCAAATGCTTAGTATCGGCACGACACAAACATTGGGATCGGTGCAACCTTAGAAGACTGTATATATTCTTGGAGCACACTGAGCTCTGGGTCTTTTCTTGGAGAGGATCAGTCCCACCTGTAAGGCACACTGCCCTTCCAGGCAATGCTGCTATATTAAGGTGACCATATTTTTAAAATTAAATCTGGGACATATTTTTTTTACTCGTAATGGCCGCAATAAGCAACTCATAGCGGGACTGCGATATTGTGGTGGACAAATCGGATTTTACTAAGGGAAGGCATAGATCCCTTTACCTGCTTTGGAAGAACACAGGATCAATGTTTTCCATATTGACAGAACGGCGAACTGTCTTGTTTACATAGGCAGACTACCGTTCTGCCTGTATACATAACGATCAGAGGGTACTAGTGGTCATCGAGTCCCGCTGATTGGCTCCGATAGCCAGAAATGCAGGATCACGTATATAAGCGATCCTGCGCTGCATGACCTCCCTGTAGCAGTAAATCTGTTATGAGGCAGCCTGAGGGCCTGGGATGCTGAGACCACGGGAGAGCTGATTGAGGGGCTGTCTGCTGAAGATCTGGTCTGGTACCACTGTATGGTGTCGCTTGGAAGTTGGAATGAGGCAACCAGCTGTCCTTGGGCCGAGAATCACGATGAGAAAATAGAGAACATGTTCTCTATTTTTCTCATCCAGATTTATTGGCAGTTTTCTTGACGAGAAACCTGAAAGCCCCGTACACACACACGATTTACCGGTACTCACCAAGAAAGCGCTGCCAGCAACTTTCTTGCTGGTTCTTGCCGAGAAAACCGAGCGTGTGTACGAGGCTTAAGTCTACTGTTTGTTGTATGCACAGACTTTAGTACAGCTTGTCTGGAAAGAGGTTACTTAGGCCCAGATTCTGAAAGGGCTTACGACGGCGCAACGCCATGTGCGCTGTCGTAAGTCCTAATCTGGGCCGTTGTATCTATGCGACTGATTCTTAGAATCAGTTACGCATATATAACCATTAGATCCGACAGGCGTAAGGCTCTTACGCTGTCGGATCTTAAATGCAATTATTTTTTTCCGCGGCTAGGTGTCGCCTCCGTCATTTTCCCGATCGAGTATGCAAATTAGCAAAATACGCCAATTCCCGAACGTACGCGCGTTCGACGCATCGAAGTTATGACGTTTACGTTAGATTTGCGAAGGGTAAAGTTGCCCCTGGGCATATGAGGCGCAGTCAATGTTAAGTATGGCCGTCGTTCCCGCGTCGAAATTTAAAAATTTACGTTGTTTGCGTAAGTCGTCCGTGAATAGGGCTGGACGCTATTTACGTTCACGTCGAAACCAATGACGTCCTTGCGACGTCATTTAGCGCAATACAGCGATCTACGAGAATCTGCACCTTAGTCCTCAAGTTGTACATAGTTTCTAATCTTAAAATATCCCACTCAATTCCCTAAACCCTATCCAAGTTCTCCAAGAAATAAAAACAACAAAAACAACACCCCCTAGACTGGTCATTAAAGAAACAAGTGAACGAGCCTGTGTGCCTGGCTGCGGGTCAAACTACTTGGGGAGAACCAGGGCAATATTCCTGCGGCTCCTACGGGAGTAGCGCTACATGCATGAATAAATAAAATAAATAAAAGCTAATCATTTTAATCACCCTTGCCAGTGTTGGGTATTTTTTTCTCATCCATGTAAACTGATACATTCTGCTGGAGAGCCTATGCCTAAAAAAAAAAAAAACAGACTTGCTGGCTTGATCACAAGATAAAAAGAGAAGAAAGAAAGCCTAAAAAGGGAAAACGATAGCAGCCATCACATCTAATGTCGCGTACACACGATCATTTTTCGGCATGAAAGAAACGTTGTTTTTAAAAAAATGTCATTTAAAATGATCGTGTGTGGGCTTCACATCAAATTTCGAGCATGCTGCATTTTTTAACGACGTTTTTCGGGTTGTAAAAAATGATCGTGTGTGGGTTAAAACGACGTTAAAAACCCGCGCATGCTCAGAAGCAAGTTATAAGACGGGAGCGCTCGTTCTGGTAAAAGTAGCGTTCGTAATGGAGTAGGCACATTCATCACGCTGTAGCACACAGAAAAGCGCGAATCGTCTTTTTTTCTAACACGGAATCAGCTAAAAAGCTTTTTTTTTCATGCCGAAAAAGGATCGTGTGTACGCGGCATAAGAATTGGTAAGCTGAAATATAATACATGTTTGCTTTTGGGTTTAATACTCCTTTAATTTCAGCATGCATACAGTACACCTCTAGTTGCTTGGTTATGCATCCCTATGTACAGAGAAAAGAGAGGGGAGGGAGGCTTATCACAGAGAAATTGTGGTCAGACAGGAAAATCCAACTCTGCACACCCCCAAGAATGGCGACCATTAACATATATCTAACATACTGTATAAGAGAATCAGGTATTGCGAGAGAACTGGTTATAAGATAAACACAACATATTTGTTGTGAAAACAGACAAATAAAAATCCCTTACGGGCAGGATTGTCCGTGTTTTCAGCGAATGCTTTTCAAAGCATCGTAAGGGCCGGTTCAAAGCAGAACACAGTGCAGGAAAGGTGCGTTTCACAGTGCCCTTGCCAATTTGCTGCGGGTGCCCCAAACGTAGATCATAAATGCAGTGCATTTTCAGGCACCAGCTTGCAAGGCACCACAGCACCCTGTGATTTGGTGCTTTTCAAAAGTACTGCATGCTCTACTTTTTGCATTACAGGAGAATGCACAGAAATCACATAGTATCAGTAAAGTGATATCTCTTGAGCGGGAACTGCCATGCAGGGCAGCTATCATGCTGACGAAAAAAAGTGTATTCCCTCCTCTCCTGACGCAAGATAATAAGGGGGGCCCTGGGGACCATCGGGCCCCTTGCAGGTGTAATGCAAAAAAAAATAAAAAACGGGAGGGGGGCCAGCCAGGCCTGTAAGCGGCGATGGGGACCATTGGGCCCCTTACAGGTGTAATGCAAAAAAAATATATAATAATAAATAAACAAAACGGGAGGGGGGCCAGCCGGGCCTGTAAGGCAAAAAAATTAATAAAACAATAAAAACCGGGAGGGGGGCCAGCCGGGCCTGTAAGGCAAAAAAATTAATAAAAATAATAAAAAACGGGAGGGGGGCCAGCCGGGCCTGTAAGCGGCCATGGGGACCATTGGGCCCCTTACAGGTGTAATGCAAAAAAATAATAATAGATAAACAACAAAACGGGAGGGGGGCCAGCCGGGCCTGTAAGGCAAAAAAATTAATAAAAAAATAAAAACCGGGAGGGGGGCCAGCCGGGCCTGTAAGGCAAAAAAATTTATAAAAATAATTAAAAAACGGGAGGGGGGCCAGCCGGGCCTGTAAGGGGCCCTGAGGACTATCGGGCCCCTTACAGGTGTAATGCAAATATCTTTTTAAATAATAAAAAAATAAAAAACGGGAGGGGGGCCAGCCGGGCACCTGAAGACCATCGGGCCCCTTACAGGTGTAACGCCTGTACCCCCCTGATGACTGCCATGGGTGGATCAAAATTGGGTCAGTCCCTAGTAAACCAGTTTGCGATCAATCTATGGCCAACTTAAAGTGGTTGTAAAGTCGCACATGTTAATTACTTTGATTTTCTATTTTTTTTGGTACCTGTTCAGTGCAGTGTGTGTGTTTTCCTAAAATGATAATGCTAAATACATAAGTGTGTGCAGCATATTACATTAGGGTATGCATCCCAAAGCTCAAACACTAATGCCTTTCTCTGCAGCCTCAGCTGCACTGGACAGTAAATAAACGGGAAGTGCTCTGTGCTAACCGGCTTCCTGTTCATTCACAAATGGAAGCATAGTAAACTGTGTTTTCTATGCGTCTGTTCTAAATGAACACAGTAAGTGAGTGTGTCCACAGTGTAGCACCCTCTAGTGCTAGAAATGTATATAGTTTTTGTCAGAGCTTTTTTTCTCAGAAAATGGGTGCAGGAACTCAACCACGACCCCGTTTAGATTTCACAAACAGTAGAAGGGTCTTAAAGGGGCATTAAATACCAGGATTGCATTACATACAGAGTGCAGAGTTCAGGAGGGATACACACAGAGAGCTGTGACTTGTAAACACAGAAACCAGACTTCTGTGTTTACAAGTGATTGTGGCGAGCAGACACCAAAGGGTCTGAGCCAGAGGTGGTGGAACTGAGTTCCCCCAAGTTCCCCCTGAAAAAAAGCCCTGGTTTTTGTAAGTGTGGGTAAATGTATGCATTCTTGGCTGGCAGTCAAGCCTGTCTGTTTTGTCTTGGGTTGGCAGAAATCCAGGGAGAGCTGGATGACTCACAGGAAGCAGCACTGAGACCTCCCCCCTATTTCTAGAATGTACTAGAACCTTCTGGAAAGAGGGAGGGTGGAAGTTGAAGATGGAGTGTTAGGCTGGTCAGTGGCCTTTGAGGAAGCTCCTCGGTCTGGGGGGCGGGGGGTGACCTTGGACCTGGGCCTGGGCCCATATGGGGAAGGGCCCTTCTAAAACCATGGAGGTGTCCTGGCCAGGAGGCACTGGGAGCAAAGAGGACAGAAGGAGAACACAGCCAGGCAAGTCTCCAGGAGGAGCCAGGAACAGCCAAGAGGGCTGGTGAGTGAAACACAGTCAGGAGGACTGGGAGACCCACGGTCCCTGCCTGTAAGGGGCATTTGCTTTGGGCCTGGCTGAGCCAGTGTCAGGCCTCAACGACAGTGCTAACTGGTCCTGGGAGTGATAGTCTGCAAGCAAGTGTATGTGAAGAGAAGAGGTTGTATATGCCGGAGGTCTATGCCCACTTCAGTCAAGTGGGCATCCTATATGTACCCTATCCCCATCCAAGTTATATCCCCTCAATAAAAAAAACACAAAAAACAAAGTACAAGGACTGATTCTTGACTAAAGTGTTTTTGGAAATTCATTTGCCTGGCTTTTCAGGGTGAGGGACGGACCACAATCACCAGCAGTCCCTACGGGGGGGACCGCTACAACTATGTTCTAAACCAGGGGTGCCCAACCAGTGGCCCGCGGAGCCCCTGATTTGGGATGGCTGATCACAGGTTGCCGACCATCTATCCCATCAGTGTTGTGAATGAATCTGCCGATAGAGGAAGCAAGTGGCTGCGGGGGGAGCAGAGCAGCATAAGCTGTTGCTTCCTGTATAGCGCCGGCTCCTTTCATAGGTGGAGTGATACCAAATGCACTCTGCCAGGGACTACAACAGCTGGTGATACTAGAATGGAAACCCGTTAATAAAGGCAAGTATGAAACATGAGGGAGGATGAGGACGTGACGTGGCGTGAGTGAGGTGGGAGGTACCGGACGGCTCCATGGCGGCAGGAGACACACGCCGCTCTGAGGCCCCGTCAGCACCGCTCGTGGCCCCGCAGACTACAGCGTGAGAGGCCGGACGCTGCGGGGAACGAGCGGGTATCCCATCCCCGCCGGGACCAGACATACTCGGGGGTCTTTACCTGAAGAGCGCCGGCGGACGAGTTCCTGCTGGATACGCTGCGCCAGAGAAACCGAAGCTTCTGCGCACTCAGCGCTGGATGAAAGGAAGCCGACTGACAATCTGAGCATGCCGTGCGGGGTTCTCAGAAGCCCATAAGTCCACCGGAGACACGCAGCTGGGCAGCGGTCCAGGAGGATAACCAAAGGGTCTGGTGAGGCGCTCAGTAGAGCCGAGTTTGATCAGGTCCCCCCCCCGTGACCCCCCCCGTTTGTTATGACATTGCCCTCCAGAAGTATGTACACTTACCCCATAAGGTGCCCTCTTATGTAAAAATTGGACAATGACTAGATGCTAGTCCTCTACTGGGTTTGTTATCCGTGACAGCTGCAATTGAAGGGAATATGAAGACAAAATGTAACTGAACTTATAACTCATACCGGTATAGGATGAATTAATAGAGGGAATATCTGAGGGGTATGATATCTGGACTAACTTAGCTCTCCACCTGTTGCAATATCTTCACACTGCTTGCTGCTTGCTGTATATGATTTTTTTTTTCTCGATTGGCTCAGGCTGGTCTGTGGAGTTAAATAAGAGGACAATTTAAAGGGTGATATAGTTTCTGATCTCTCCTCTTGTGAGTTGCCTAAAAGCTCTTCATATAGTGGAATTACCGTCATTTCTGATGGCCTGGGCTTTGAAGAATTAGCGCTCTGAGGGAAAATTCATGTTGGTGAAGGGTGGTCATAAATATATTAATTTTCCTAGACATTACTGGTATAAGACGCACATGTGATTATGAGAAGCTGGAAAATCCCAGTTTTGATGAATGGGGGACAGTGAAAAGATTATCAAGACCCTTCCTGACACAAAGCATCTCCCTCATTGTCTGGAACAATTAGGACGCATTGGGTTGCTGTAACACAGGAGATAACTTTTTAAAGACACTGTAGGTATTCTCCTTATAAGAAGAGAATCCGGTAGCCCCAGTAATCCTGCTTGAAGCAGTAAACGGCCTCTTTTCTGTCGCTCTGCCCCTGGCCCTCTCCCTTCAGTTCGGGGCCCCTGCTTTCCTTTAGCCCTCTCCTGATTAAAATATCTATTTGCTCAGAGTTTGAGTAGTAGTTAAGGGAAGGTAGGAGCATATACCGGTGAAGGAGATTGTGGGCCGATAAGGGGCCTAAATATATAAAAAAAAAAAAAAAAAAAAAAAAAAAAAAAACTTTTCCAAACTGGGGAAGAGAATTAGACCCTCCAACAAAATGGATAGATCGACGAGGGGTGGCACTACAAAACCAACGAAGAATAAAACGGGGAATAGCTCCATACAGCAATATATGACTCAAGAAGGGAGCCTTAAAAGCCCAGGACTCGCAAAAAAAACAGAAAAGAAGAAGATCGATACAAAAAAAGGGGTAGGAGCAGGTAGTGCGGAGAGCTCTATAGGTGAAACGACACTAGAAAGCGAGCAAGGGCAAAATAATGCAGAGGAGCTACCCCAAGATACACAACCCCCTACAAAGGCAGAGATGAACGCAATGCTGTTGAGGATGGAAAATGTCATGGAAAATATCATAAGGACAGAAATTAACAAGGTAAGAATAGACCTTGGAGGACTCCGTGAAAGAGTGGTAGAGACGGAAAAGAGAATAGAGGAGCAGGATCAGGAAATAAACTCCTTGAAAGAGCAAGTAAAGGCTTTGACTGAAAATCAGAGACTGGCGGCATATAGGATCGAGGACCAGGAGAATCGCAACAGGCGACAGAACCTTAGAATCAGGGGGTTGATAGAACAAAAGGATGAAGACCTTAGAAGCATTATGAATACAATTTTTAACCCTCTGTTAGAGAGATCAGTAGAATCTAAGCCCCTTAAGATTGAGAGAGTGCATCGAGTAGGGAACCCCCAACAGATGGAAAAATACGGCCCAAGGGATGTGGTCGTGAGATTCAGGAATTACGTCGATAAGGCAGAAATATGGAGTAGGCTTAGGGGAAAACCACCCCTGAGATATAGAGACACAGACTTACAAATATTCTCCGATCTGGCGAAAGAAACACTGGCAAGGAGGAGATGCTTGAAACCCCTCTTAGAACTGATGCGGGCACAAAATATCAAGTACCAATGGGGATTCCCGGCGTGCCTCATAGGTATAAAGGGGGGTAAAACAGCACGACTTAGGTACCCGGAGGAACTGAACATATTTTGCCTTAAAATGGAAATAACAATTCCTGAACTCCCTGATTGGGTCGATTAGATTGGCTCTGTCTAGCAAGGAACTTTAAGAAGCGGGACGGTGAGGTGGGGGGAGGGGGTGGGGAGGGGGGGGCCAAGGGGGAGCCCCGAATACCACCACGAAAGAGGAGCCAAGGATGAAGGCGAGGAGTCTTCTACCAGCGGCTCCCAGGCCAAGAGTGGGCCAGGGTGGGGGAGGAAGGGAGGGGGGGTTGGGGCGAGGGGGAGGGAAACGGGGGGTGGGGGAAGGGAGGGTAATGGGAGGGGGACCATCTGAACGACTCCACAGGAATTCTTCTCAAACTCAAAAAAAAAAAAAAGAGATAAATGACAGATATTAAGTTCTTATCATATAATGTAAAAGGATTAAACTCTCACATTAAGAGACATAAAATTCTTGCCGAACTTACGCAGTATAAAGCAGACATCGTCTACCTACAAGAGACCCACATTACCTTAGAGTCTAATATAAAGATATATTCATCTGATTATCCCGTCTGGTATTATGGAGACACAGTATCATCGAGATCTCGGGGGGTTGCTATAGGATTTGCAAGAGGAGTTAGATACACACTGGTGGACAGATTGAATGATCCGGAGGGGAGGTTCTTGTTTTTAAAAATAAAACTAGGGGAGCAGGACTACACTCTGGCAAACGTATATGCACCCAATGTGAATTCGGCTAAATATATTAGTAAAATACTCAGAAAATTAAAAGATTTTGAAGAGGGACATGTGGTGTTGATGGGGGATTTTAACCTTTGCATGTGCCCGAGCCTCGATAGTACGTCCCATGTTCAGGGGAATAACAGTGAGCATCTTAAGCTACTGAAAAAACAAATGATACAAAACCAAATGGTGGATGTTTGGCGAATTCTCAACCCCAAGACGAGAGACTACACGTTTTTTTCCCCTGTGCATGGGACGTACTCGAGGATCGACTACATCCTCGTAGACCACAGACTTTTGGAGAGGGTGGTCGAAGCAAGATGTGAGATCATAACGCTATCAGACCACGCCCCTATAACCATCAAAATAAGCACATCCATACAAAAATGTATCCCACCTGAGTGGAGATTGGATGAAAGTCTGTTGAGGGACGAGGATGTGGTCGAGAGAGTACAGAAAGAATTGGAATGGTATTTCCAGGAGAATGACAAGGAGGGAATCACAGGAGCAACCCTGTGGGACGCTCACAAAGCGTATATAAGAGGGATTTTTATTGCGGAAGGGGCAAAGAAAAATAAAGCAAGAATGAGTAAACTAAAAATATTAAAAGAGGAGATATATAGGCTGGAACAGGAACATAAATTACAGGGCCAAAAGAGGGAAACACTCCGTAAGTTAACTTTAACAAGGGATGAATATAAAGCCCTTGCCGGGCAAGAAACCAAGAATTTCATAGACAGGGTAGAGAGTGAAAGTTATGTCTGGGGAAATAAACCTAGTAAAAACCTGGCCAGAATGGTAAGAAAAAAGAAAACCAGGAACTTTATCGAAAAAATCAGGAATGGGGATGGAGACTTAGTCTACGCAACGAATAAAATAGCAGAATCTTTTAGAAGCTATTACGAAAAACTATACAATGTCCAACAGAAGATCAGGGACCCTGACGAAAAAAAGGATAAGATCAGGGAAGTTTTACGGCAAACTAATCTACCGAAGATAGAAGAGTATGAGATAGAAAGAATGGAGGAAAGTATTACTGAACAGGAGATAAGTGAGGTCTTAAAAAATACTCCCAACGGGAAAAGCCCGGGACCAGACGGCTTCACGTCGGCCTACATACAAAGGTTTAGTACTACCTTAGTCCCTAGACTATGTCAATATTTTAATGGGTTGGGGCGAGACTATGAGATGAGCAGAGAGGCATTAACAGCTACGATCACTGTCATTAAAAAAGAGGGAAAGGACAATACGAATTGCTCAGGGTTCCGACCTATCTCACTCCTGAATGCAGATACCAAACTGTATGCAAAAATTCTGGCCGAACGAATGAAGGGGGTGATGACTGACATTGTTCACCCAGACCAGGTCGGTTTCATACCTGGGAGAGAGGGAAAGGACAATGGGGTTAGGGCACTTCTTCTTATGGAGTTGATCAAAGAAAGAGGGACCCCCGGTCTATTCCTGTCAGTAGACGCTGAGAAAGCGTTTGACAGGGTAGACTGGGGGTTCCTGATACAAACTCTAGAATGTATAGGAATTGGCCCAAGGATGATCAAATGGATCAAAACGCTTTATTTCCACCCATGTGCTAGGATCAAGATCAATGTATCTTTATCCGCACCCTTTGAGATGAGAAATGGAACCAGGCAGGGCTGTCCCCTGTCCCCTCTTCTTTTTGTCTTATCATTGGAACCCCTGCTGGCAATGGTCCGACAAAATCCAGAAATATACGGAATGGAGGTTGGAGAAGATGAGCACAAATTATCTGCCTTTGCAGACGACATTCTTTTCTATATAAGTAGCCCAAGAGTCACCCTCCCGAATTTAATAGCCACCTTAAAACAATATGGTGAGGTGTCAAATTTCAAAATGAATATAGAAAAGACGGAGATCCTAAATATCAACATTCTTAAAGAAGAAGAACAATATATGCGGAAGAAATATAATTTTAAATGGCAAAAAGAAATAAAATACCTGGGAATAAAACTGGCAAATACCATCAAGAAAATATATAGAATAAATTTTGT
Organism: Rana temporaria; assembly: GCF_905171775.1. NCBI lineage: Eukaryota > Metazoa > Chordata > Amphibia > Anura > Ranidae > Rana > Rana temporaria. The sequence continues at coordinate 450,810,166 of NC_053492.1, read as the reverse complement.
CCCCCTGCTCAACGAAATAAAAAGTGAAATTAAAAACATATATAATAGACCAATTTCGTGGTTCGGGAGGATAAATGTAGTAAAAATGGTGCTTATTCCAAAAATCCTATACAAGTTTCAAATGGTCCCAATATACTTACCACCGTCATATATTAAAATAATTAACTCCCTCATAATGAACTATATTTGGAATAATAAAAAACACAGGGTGTCTGCTCAAATCCTAAAACGGGCCAAGAAAAAGGGAGGCTTAGCTGTACCCGACATCAGATTGTATTATAATGCTTCGGTTCTCTCACGGGTTATAGAATGGGCTAAAGAATCCCAGGATAAAAGATGGATAAATATTGAATGCACATTAGCGAGGGCACAGTTAGGGAGATTAATTTGGAACCCACCACAACACAGATCCTTACACATCTCAACACACACAATTACTCATAATGCATGGAGGATCTGGGATAGACTTCACAAACAATTAAAAACAGAATTCAACTCACCCTTTATTGATTTAAAAGAAAATGAATATTTCACCCCAGGGACAAAAGAAGTAGGGGGGAATTGGATCACAAATAGAACACAGCTAAAAGATATAACACTAGATGGCAAAATTAGGACACTTCACGATATTAAATATAGGACTGGAATTAGGGCGATCGACGAGTGGAGATACTTGCAGTTAGTGTCATTCGTCAAGCGCCTACCACACCCTTTGAGGTCACAAGAGGATTACACCTTATTGGAACAATTGTGTAGCACCGAAAGCTCAAAAGGAAATATATCTAAAATCTATAATTACTTGCAGAAAATGGAAGAGTCGGACACGCTAAAATACATTCAAAATTGGGAAACGGACTTAGGGGTCCCAAGGGGGAAAACGACCATAGGAAGAATCCTGAAAATGACGCACACCTCGGCAGTAGATGTAAGAACTGCCGAGATGAACTTCAAATGTTTGACGAGGTGGTACGCCACCCCAGATAAAATGGCAAAATTCAGAGGGGGAGAGTCAGAGAAATGCTGGAGAGGTTGTGAGTCAAGGGGAACAATGGCACACCTATGGTGGGACTGCCTGAAAATTAAAGCTTATTGGAAAAAAATCTTGGCCCTGATAAAGGTAATAACAAAAAAAGAATTGGAAGATAACCCATGGGTAGTGCTCTTTCATGGGGGGGAGACTCCAGAGAAGGAATACAAGGATTCACTGATCCCTCATTTATTGAACGCAGCGAAAAGATTGATTCCCCTTAAATGGAGAGACGCGAAAAGTCCGCAAATGTGGGAGTGGATCGACTCCGTAGAGGACACTTATAGGAGAGAGAAATTAAAATACGGGAGCTATAAACACAAAGTAGGGGAAAAGGATATATGGGTACCCTGGATGGAATTTAAAAAGTCCTGGAGGTTCGCAGAAAACCTGAGAGAGGAATAGGAACGCATTTTTTCAATTAAGGGAAGGAATTCTTACAGTGGAGTCGTGGGATGGTCAAGGGAGGGTGTGGGTAGGGGGGGGAGGGGGCATTTAGTTGGGGAGGGGGGAGATGGGGTGCTGGGTTTTTCTTTGTCACGCAGATAAAACCTTTTAAATAGTTCCGTACTTACTATAAAAGAGTGAGTCCTAAACGGTGAAAAAAAAAAAAAAAAAAAAAAAAAAAAAAAAAGAGATGAAAATATAAAAATAAACAAATAAATAAAATATAAATAACAAGTATAAAAAATTGCAAGAGAAATGCACCACAAATGATGCTAAACCTGATGTAGAGACGGAATTATGAATAAAATCATGAGCAAGTCTCTCGCTGTGGTGAAGTCTGAAGTGGCAAAAAAAAAATAAAAAAAAAAAAAAAAAAAAATAAAGGCAAGTATAGTACTAAAATCACAATGTATATATGGACATATCTGCGGGTTACCTGCACTGTGCCATAGACTTCTGTTATTAGCTGTGGGTTTGGTGCACTTTCCGTGAGTGCACTACACCTGATGGATATACTAGAAATCTATGGCAAAGTGTAGCTAACCTGCAGGAAAGCCACAGGTGCAGTGAGCTGCACCCACGGCATGGGTAAACCACAGCACATCAGTGTGTAAGTCATAGGCGTGTGCAGCCTATTGCATTAGGGTGTGCACCTCAAAGCTCCAACACATACACATGTGTGACCGGCCTCTTCCCCACTATCCATCCTGAAACAATGGGAGAGAGCAAGGGGGACTCGGGCAGCAGAAAAGAGGTAAACAGGGACAGGAGGGGTGGTGTGGGTGACATATTTTGGTACCGATCCCCTGTATTTTGCTCCTGTAGCAGTTGAATATCGGGGAGAGGGAGAGGAGGAGAAGCCAACTTTCAGCTGCTGCAGGAGGAAAATACAGATCGGTTCCACTTTATCCCAGCCCACGCTGCCCTTCCTGTCCAGATTCTGAGGCTCGGCAAGGAAGGATTGTGGTTCACCTGTCACCTGCCCACGATCGGCAGGTAGGTCACGATTGACGGTTTGCCAACCTCAGGATTAGGGTGTGCCCAGGCACACCTGGCACACCCCCTGCGCTCACCTATGGTGTAAGTGGTCTTAGGTCCCTTTCACACGATCAGTCCAACCCAATCGGACACTCCATTTACCTCTATGGAGCGGCAGATGTATCTGTCCCCTTCCGTTTGGGCAGATCGGATGGTCCATAGAGTAGAGTGGGCTGTTTGCTCTGCATATTCAGTGTGGCTATGGGCCTGTCATCTTCTAGCTCTGCTCATTGTGGCCCACGACTGGTTGCCAAGTCACTCAAGTGGCCCTCGCTCTTCAAAAGGTTGGCCACCCCTGTTCTAAACTATGTTTAGAAAAGGAAGGGGACGGTAAATGACATATTTACTAGATCTTTCCCCCGTTCCCCATTCTGAAACAACCCCTGCAGCAGCCAGGATAAGAGGAGAAGATGATGAGGATGAGGCCCTGACTCAAGACAGGGAAAACCTGTACTGCTTACTGTAACTTACTTTTGGCTGCTTCGAATCCTGGAAGAATTTGCGCCGTAAGCTACGGCGGCGTAGTGTATCTCTGGCTGCGGAATTCAAATCGGCGATTAGGGGGCGTGTTTCATTTAAATGAAGCGTGTCCCCACGCCGAATGAACTGCGCATGCTCCGTTTCTAAATTTGCCGGCGTGCATTGCGCGAAATGACGTCGCAAGGACGTCATTTTTAAAAATTAGACGTGACTTACGTCCATCCCGATTCACGGACGAGTTACGCAAAAAAAATAAAAAATTCAAATTTCGACGCGGGAACGACGGCCATACTTAACATGGCAAATCTAACTATACGCCGCAAAAAAGCAGCTTTAACTATACGCGGGAAAAAGCCGACTAGAGGCGACGTAAGAGAATGCGACGGCCGCGCGTATGTTCGTGGATCGTCGGGAATAGCTAATTTGCATACCCGACGCGGAAAACGACGTCAACGCCACCCAGTGGACGCTGAAGTGTTGCATCTTAGATCCGAAAGACATACGAGGACGTATACCTGCCGGATCTAACCCAGATGCCGTTGTATCTTGGTTTGAGGATTCAAACCAAAGATACGACGCGGGTAATTTGAAAGTACGCCGGCGTATCAGTAGATAAGCCGGCGTACTCTATCTGTGGATCTGCCCCACAGTCTGCTTGCTTTGTTCCCAGAAGTGGAAAGAGGAATGGCTGCCATCTGGGCAGTTGATTTTATTTGCAAAATGACATCACAAAACATATGCATGCTGATTGGTTTACATTATACATTCACACCCACTGATCCTCCCATTCACCCACCCCCTCTGTGACGTCTGTAGCACATGGCACATATTGCTAAAGTCCAGGAGCCATCTTTATTCCAGACGATGGTATGGGCTAGGGGAGGAGCTTGTCTAGGAGCAAGGGGCAAGGAATAGACGTCCATATTTGGAAGAAATCCTCTGGTCAGATGAAGACAGGAAGAGGGGGAAGGGTTGAACACGTTTGAAACAGGGAAAGAAATGGCATCTGAACAAACAGCTCTCCCTTGTCCTTCATTTTGCAGTCGTAACTTTAAAAACCATCATATATCATTCCTGATACGTTTGCGTAACTTTGCGGCGGCGTAGCTTAAGGAATTTAAGCTACGCCGCTGTAAGTTAGCGAGGCAAGTACATGATTCACAATGTACTTGCCTGCTAAGTTACTCCGGCGTAGCCTGAATCGGCGGGCGTAAGGGCGCCTAATTCAAATGTGTTTGAGGGGGCGTGTTTTATGTTAATGGCGCTTGACCTCACGTTTTTTCCTTTATTTTCAACTGCGCATGCGCCGGGCGCCTACATTTCCCTGTGTGCATTGCTGCTAAGTACGCCGTACAGGCCTATTGATTTAGACGTGGACGTAAACTACGTAAATCCCGATTCACGGACGACTTACGCAAACGACGTAAAAAATGCGAATTTTGATGCGGGAACGGCGGCCATACTTGACATTACTATTCCACTAGGGCCTAGCTCTAACTTTACGCGGCCTATCTCTTACGTAAACGGCGTAAAAGTACTGCGTCGGACGGGCGTACGTTCGTGAATCGGCGTATCTCCTCATTTACATATTCTACGCCGACCGCAATGGAAGCGCCACCTAGCGGCCATCCAAAATATTGCAATCTAAGATAGGACGGCGCAAGCCGTCGTATCTTAGATATGTTTAAGCGTATCTCTGTTTGATCATACGCTTAAACATAAGTCGGCGTAGATTCTGAGTTAGGTCGGCTTATCTACTGATAAGCCGGCCTAACTCTTTCTGAATCTACCTAAAACTCTTTAAGGTAAATAAACACTTATTGTGACATATACTTTTCACACATGCATATATAAAAATAAATATAAAAACAAATCAAAAGTATATAAGCAGAGAAAACATTTTAGTGGTTCTAATAAAAGAACTAGTCTAACTTAAAAATAGGAATTTTAGAATAATCTATCACAAAGAGGGAAGCCAGCATCACTGCGGGAAAGGTGCAACACAGAGGGGGGGGGGGGGGGACAAAGCCAGGAGGGCACTGCACTGCACATAGCGCTTAGGTTGTGCCCAAGCACACCCCCTGCGCATAACAAATATGTTTGATAAAAAAAGGGTAAAAAGCTAACACAGATACCTGTAGTAAACAATTTAAACAAACTTGTTTGGAATCTACTGTTTCTTGATTGACAGGCGGCGGTTTAATTCCACATCACCAGTGACAGGTAATGAGCAGAAAACTTCAATACATCATTACTGTGTGCGCTCTTCTTTTGTTCCATTCATGTGCCTCGCTGAGCTAATTGATAGCTTTAAATGTCTATTGTCTTATCTATTGTAAACATCATTGAAGAGTAATTATGTCTACACCTTTATTTAAAACCCAGACATAAAACCTTCTTGAAAGAATGTAACATTACTGTACATTAGCTGGTGCAAGACAATGGGTTTCTTTATGGTTGAGTCAGGTTCGTAGAATAAAGCCAGCTATAGACAGATCAATATTTCTGTCCATCTATGGGCAGGCTGGTTGTAGATAGAGATCGACTTCTGCACAAGATATCCCTTAGATCTGACAGGCGTAAGGCTCTTACGCTGTCAGATCTTAAATGCAATTTTTTTTCCCACCGCTAGGTGTTGCCTCGTTGTTTTCCCTGTCGTCTATGCAAATTAGCTATTAACGCCGATTCCCAAACGTACGCGCGGACGACGCAGTGAATTTACGACGTTTCCGTAAGCGTAAACTTGCCCCTGCTATATGAGGAGCAAGTTTACGAAGGTCCGTCGTATGACATGTTAAGTATGGCGTCGGGTCAGCGTCGTCTTTTTCCGTCGTTTTCGTAAGTCGTTCGCGAATACGACTTTACGTCAATGACGCTCACGTCGGCGTCATTGACGTTTTCCGTCGTGAGCTGGAGCATGCGCACTAGGCTATTTTTATGCCCGGCGCATGCGCAGTTCGATCGTCGCGGGGGCGAGCTTAATTTAAATACAAGCCGCCCCCTTTGAATTACGCGGCCTTACGCCGGGCCATTTACACTATGCCGCCGCAAATTACGGAGCAAGTGCTTGGAGAATACGGCACTTGCTCCAGTAATTTGGGGCGGCGTAGTGTAAATGGCTTACACTACGCAAACGCCGATTCTATGAGAATCTGTCCCTCTTCGTTTTATTAAAGTAAACCTGGACTATGTCTATGTAAGGCAATCCAACAGGTGATCCCCAAGCTGCTAATACTCAACTTAAATGTTTCTACTTTAGTTCAATTTGCCTACAGTAGAAAAAAAGAAGCCCTGAGTTAGCCACTCCAGTCAAAGCTTACACAGGGCTGAGGACTCTCTCCCCATCCACACATGATGGTGCTTGGGCTGTCTCCCCACCCCCAATGGCACACTTCATCATTGGAAAAAGGGGAGTGGGTCACATGCTCTTCATATCCAGAAGTACCGGTATATCAAACAAAGAGAGCTAGAAAAAGCTGAGTAGATGTGGGGGGGGGAGGGTTAAGGGTTATGATTTTTATACTGATAACAAGTGCACCCATGTCAGAAGATACCGGAGAGTACTTGAGAACAGGGGACACACAATGGAGATCATCAGTAAACACTGGCCTTTATAGAAGGCTGAAGAAGCTCATGAAGTGGGCGTAACGCGTACGGGTGGGAGGAGTCGTTGCCATTTTATGTCATTACACCATTTTGTACTGATAACAAGTGCACCCATGTCAGAAGATACTGGAGAGTATTTGAGAACAGGTGACACACAATGGGGATCATCAGTAAACCCTGGCCTTTATAGAAGGCTGAAGAAGCTCATGAAGTGGGCGTAACACATACGGGTTGGGGGAGCCGTTGCCATTTGATATCATTTCACCATTTTGTACTGATAACAAGTGCACCCATGTCAGAAGATACTGGAGAGTACTTGAGAACAGGTGACACACAATGGGAATCTTAATTAAACACTGGCCTTTATAGAAGGCTGAAGAAGCTCATGAAGTGGGCGTAACGCGTACAGTTGGGAGTCGTTGCCATTTGACGTCATTTCACCAATTTGTATCAGTGTGGTGAGCTGATAATGTGCGTTTTTTACCTGTATTTTTGTGATTGTTTTGTCCCTTGTTCATTTTAATAAAAAAAAAAGGCGCAAAGAGCACTATGGTTTCTCCATTTCTGTTTTCATGATATACCGAATGATCATTGAGAGTTAAAGGTGGAGGACTAAGATTCAGGGGTGCTACCAGAGGGAGTGTTCCAGTATGGTCCAGTATCATCTTAAGTGGAGGACAATAAAGGCCCATACACACGATAAGACTTTTTGACAACAAAGGTCCGACGGACGTGTTTTATCGGACAATCCGATCGCCTGTATGCTCCAATTGTATGGACAATTGTTTTCGTTTTTTAATCGGACAAATGTTCGCTGTGAATGCTTTTAAACTTTCCGGTAACAAATGTCCGATGGAGGATAATCCGATCGTGTGTACACAAGTCCATCGGACAAAAATCCAAAGTACAAACACGCATGCTCAGAACCAATGCTAAAGATCAGCCAACAATAGCAGAAGTTGCCCAAAGGGTGACGGTAAAGAGCTGAAAAAATGCGTGCTATACAGCCTGAAAAACTCCTGCACTGCATACTCAATGTGAAAGCCCAAGGGCTTTCACACTGAGGCGATACACTGGCGGGAGAGAAAAAAATCTCCTGCCAGCAGCATCTTTGGAGCGGTGAGAGGAGCTCCTTCACCGCTCCTTCCCATTGAAAACAATGGGAAACCGTGGCAATACAGGCCGCAGTGCGCCTCTGCAGAGGCGCATTGCGGGCAGTATTAACCCTTTATCGGCCGCTAGCGGGGGTTAATACCGCACTGCTATTGGCCGAATCCCGCGGCAAATCCGACGGTATAGCGCCGCTATTTTTAGTGGCACTATACTGCCACTGCACCTCCCGCCCCAGTGTGAAAGGGGCCTTACAGTAAAGACTCTTACGTAGTTTAAGGTTAAGCCTAATTTCTTCTAATTTATTGACTTTGACTAGGGGAAGACATTGATCCATGTCCCTGCTTTGCAAGAACACAGGATCAATACCGTACCTTCTGACAGAACGGCAATCTGCCTGTGTACTGATTCCCAGACCCGGAAGTGTCAGATCACGTACTAGTGTCAGATAAGTATTTGTATGGTGGGCGGTCCCTCAAGTGGGTAAACAGATGATCATCCGTTTACATGCATTTTTCCATAGAGATGCATTGATGTCCATTTTTCGTCAACAGGTGGATGAAAAACGGACAAAGGGTCGGTCTGCATGTGTGAAAGGGGCCAGAGTCAGAAACAAATTAATTAGATTAAGATCGTTAGTAGGATACTTTGGGCCAGATTCTCAAAGAGATACGACGGTGTATCTCCTGATACACCGTCGTATCTCTGACTTAGGCCGGTCGTATCTATGCGACTGATTCATAGAATCAGTTACGCATAGATATGCCTAAGATCCGACAGGTGTAACTGTGTTACACCGTTGGATCTTAACTGCAATTTAAAAATGGCCGCTGGGGGCGTTCTCGCTGATTTACGCCGAGAATATGTAAATCAGCGAGATACGCCAATTCACGAACGTACGTGGGCCCGACGCAGTGTTTTTACGACGTTTACGTAAGGGTTTTCCCGGCGCATAGTTACCCCTGCTTCTATGAGGCACAGCCAATGTTAAGTATGGCCGTTGTTCCCGGCAACTAAATTAGAATTTTTTACGTCGTTTGCGTAAGTCGTTCGCGAATACGGATGGACGTCATTTACGTAAGCGTCGAAACCAATGACGTCGTTGCGACGTCATTTGGAGCAATGCACGCTTGGAAAATTTCCGGACGGCGCATGCGCTATTCGATCGGCGCGGGGACGCGCCTGATTTGAATAGCACACTCCCCCTAGCCGCGGAGTTTGAATTCCGCCGGAGGAATTACGATCCGCCGCCGCAAGTTTGGAGGTAAGTGTTTTGTGAATTACCCACTTGCCTCTAAAACTTGCGGCGGCGGATCTTAAATCAGATAGATTACGCGGATATAAAGATCCGCTGATCTATCTGAATCTGGCCCCTTATATCTAAATAGTAAAACGAAAACAAACAAAAAAATGTGATCCTCTATATACAAGTTACTCTGAGATGACCAAGTTGTCATCTCAGAGAAATACACCAGTTGAAGTGTGACCCCGGTTTGGGGTATGTGCGGCATGTGTGGGCCTGTCTGCTTTCTAGCGCTTCAACTGAACAATTAAAGTTGACAGTTTTCCTTTGTGTTCAGAAATTGCCGTATTATTACCATATTGTCATGCCATTAAAGTGGTTGTCCATCGTCAACACTAAACGTTAATAATAGGTACATCACCAGTGGTGTTTGTCTGCATTGTTTCGTTTACGACACCCAATATTCCTGAGACGCTGTCCATCTCACTTGTTTTTGTCTTGTTTTGTTTAGAGTTCAATGACAACTTCTGTTTTTGTTTTTTTCTTGCAACGTGCTAAGAGCCGGTTCACACTGGGGCGACTCGTCAGACGACTCAGCCGCCGGACAAGTCGCGTCCCATTGTATTCAATAGAACCGTTCTAATTAGAGCGACGCAAGTCACTCCGACTTAGAAAAAGGTTCTTGTACGACTTCGGGGGCGACTCGGGGCGACCTGCATTGACTTCTATACAGAAGTCATTTTGCAAGTCGCCTCTAAAGGCGTCTTCAGGATGCCTTGCCGAGTCGCCCCCGAAGTCGTGCCGCCCCAGTGTGAACCGGCTCGTAGTCATCTGTTGTGTAAAAGCACCCAAAGACGCAAGAGTTGGGGCAGATCAGGCAACAATATCATGTCTTTAGTATAATCCTGAGAAACAACCATCGATGACCACATGCCAGATCCATTTATCTTCTACCCAATGTCTCTTCATAGCAACAAGCATGGTGCCTGACTTCTCATGTTTGTGTCCGCCAACTGTTTATCTTGTTTGTCTGCAATATATTGTATAACCTGGACTAAAGAAGTGATCACTGCGACCTCAGACTAAGCTTAGAACACCGCGCAAAGCCAGGGATTCTGGGCCAGATTCACATAGAATTGCGGCCGTGTAACGTAACCCGTTTACGTTACACCGCCGCAAGTTTTCAGTGTAAGTGCCCGATCCACAAAGCACTTACCTGTAAACTTGCGGCGGTGTATGGTAAACACGTCCAGCGCAAGCCCGCCCAATTCAAATGGGGCGGGTACCATTTAAATTAGGCTCCTCCCGCGCCGGACGTACTGCGCATGCTCCGTTCGCAATTTTCCTGACGTGCCTAGCACGAAATTACGGCGGCGCGATGTGTTTGTGAATCGCGACGTGCGTAACGTACTTACGCCGGGAAAAAAAATTCAAAAGCGACGCGAGAACGACGGGCATACTTTAACATGGTGGAGTAATTTTACACCATGTTAAAGTACCCATAACTGTGCGACGGGAAACTAAGACTTGCGCCGACGTAACAACAGGAAAAACCTTCGTGGATCGCCATAACTGCTAATTTGCATACCCGACGCTGGAATACGCCGCGAACTCCACCCAGCGGCGGCCGAGGTACTGCATCCTAAGATCCGACGGTGTAAGTCAATTACACCTGTCGGATCTTAGGGCTATCTATGCGGAACTGATTCTATGAATCAGCCGCATAGATACGACAAGAGATACGCCGTCGTATCTGTTCTGTGAATCTGGCCCTCTGTTTCCATTAGACATGTGCAATTAGTTTCGTTACAAAATATTTTTTTAACGAATCTCGACAAATTAGTTAATTTCGGAAATGTCCAAATTAACAAAAACTCGTTCTGAAAATTCGTAAATTCCACTATGCGTAAATTCTAAATTGGAAAATAAGAATGAGAATTCAAAAGAACGAAAATCCAAAAATAAGAAAAAAGGGCCAGATTCAGGTACAAGTGCGGCGGCGTAACGTATCGTACACCGCGGCAAGTTTTCATCGCTAGTGCCTGATTCACAAAGCACTTGCGATATAAACTACGCCGGTGGCCTCCGGCGTAAGACTGCATAATTTAAATGGGTGTGCGCCATTTAAATTAGGCATGCTCCCACGCCGGGCCTACTGCGCATGCTCCGTTTCGTAACTCCCGCCGTGCTTTGTGCGAAGTGACATCATTTTTTCGAACGGCGACGCGCGTAGCGTAATTCCGTATTCCCGGACGTGTTACGCAAACGACGTGAAATTTGAAATTTCGACGCGGGAACGACGGCCATACTTTAGACAGCAATATGTTTGCTAACTAAAGTTAAGGCAATAAAAACGACGACTAACTTTGCGACGGGAAACTAGACTAGCGGCGACGTAGCGAACGCGAAAATCCGTCGTGGATCGCCGTAACTCCTAATTTGCATACCCGACGCTGGTTTACGACGCAAACTCCCCCCAGCGGCAGCCGCGGTACTGCATCCTAAGATCCGACAGTGTAAAACAATTACACCTGTCGGATCTTATGGATATCTATGCGTAACTGATTCTATGAATCAGTCGCATAGATACTCTGAGAGATACGACGGAGTATCTGAGATAGGGGACTGAATGCTGGCCTCTTGCCTTGCGTTCATGGGCCCTGGCATTTGGGGGAACGGCGCTCTTTGTGAGCTGTATGCCTGGGGACCCTGTATATGCCATATTAGAGTGACTGATTCATACTGTTGGGACATACAGTGTAAGGAGATGCTAATGCCGTCACCTCCAGCCATCTGTCTGTTCTCTGTGCTAATTGACCCTGCAATTGTGTGAAGATGTCCTGTGTTTACACTTATGATGATGTTTATTTTGTATAGCAGGTGAGCGAGGAGACGTGACCTCTACCCTGAAAGGTCATATCTATGAGTCACCTAGTCTGGGTAAATGATTAGTTAATTAGCTCATGTTAATTTATGTTCTGGTTACCTCCTCTTTAACTGTATATAAGGTTGTATTTTTGGTTCTAATAAACACTCCGGGCCGGATTCAGATAGGAGATACGACGGCGTATCTCTGAGTGCGGGCCGTCGTATCTATGCGCCTGATTCAGAGAATCAGATTTCCCTAAGATCCGACTGGTGTAAGTGTCTTACACCGTCGTATCTTAGGCTGCATATTTACGCTGGCCTCTAGGTGGCGCTTCCGTATAGTTACTCGAAACATATGCTAATTAGGTAGATACGCCGATTCAGAAACCAATGTCCGCCTGGCGCATTTTTTTTTACGTTGTTTGCGTTAGGCTTTTTCCGGCGTAAAGTTACCCCTGCTATATGAGGGGTATATGTGGCATATCCTATGTTAAGTATGGCCGTCATTCCCGCGTCGAATTTTGAAAATTTTACGTCGTTTGCGTAAGTCGTTGGCGAATAGGGCTTTGCGTAAGTTACGTTCATGTCGATACCAATGAGGACTTGCGGCGTAATTTTCGAGCATGCGCCGTTCACAAAAACCGTCAAATACGCAGGGTCAAGTTAAATTTAAATAAAACACGCCCACAACATCCCCATTTGAATTAGGCAGGCTTACGCCGCCACACATACGTTACGCCGCCGTAACTAAGGGCGCAAGTTCTTTCTGCATACGGAACTTGCGCCCAAATTTACGGCGGCGTAACGTATCGCAGATAGACAATTCTATCTGAATCCAGCCCTCCATGTTCAGCAGACAAACAAGTCTCGTCGTGTGCTTGTGAGCAGCTGGAATATCTGATATCTATATCCAGACTGATAGGAAGCGGTATATGACGGAAGCACTCAAGCGGAATGTGGGACGTTCCGTTACACTAACTATTAAATCATAGGTATTGTAATTTCCTTTCATAATTTGGCTGTAAGAGAATGCAACAAATACAAATTTATCCGAACTTATGAATTATCCTAAATAACTAATGCTGTATCTAAACGAATGGAACATAACAAATTAATAATAAATAACAATAATATTAATAATAAAACATTTAAAGATATGCCTTTGGTCAGGATTCCCTCTCACTCTCCTAGGGAGAATCAACTTGTTTTAAAAGGTGTTTAAACATTTTCTCTAGTTCTGTTTGTATCCACAAATGCATATTTGGAGAAATAATTTCTCTAATCACCTAATTCCATTGGCATCTTGACTCCTTTGGCATCTTGTTTCTCTTGACTTCCTCTCCAACTGCTGTGCTGCTGCAGAAGGTCGCTACCTGCAGTGGAGAAAGTAGACTGCACTTGCCTACAGGTTAGACCCCTTTCACACTGGAGCGCTGCTGAAACAGCGATAAAGCTCCCGCCATTTTGGGATGCTTTTGCGGCACTAGTGCAACGCTTTTCAGCCGCTAGCAGGGCAGAAAAAGGTAAAAAGTCCAGTTTTGCAGCAATTTTAAAACACTTTTAAGGTGTTTCATTGAAGCAGTTGTTATTTTTTTGGCGAGCGATATTTATAGCGCTCCCAAGCCGCCCCCCGAGATGCTGCTTGCTGGACTTTTTCTAAATTCCCACGAGCGCACCGCCCGAGTGTGAAAGCACACACTGCACAGAATTAGAGACAGTTTTCAGGCACTATTTAGAGGCGATTTCACCTGAAAACGTCCTCAGTGTAAAAGGGGTCTAAATCAGATGATTATATATTTTTTTCTCTGAAGTTGATTTCTTTAATACATAGGTTTTAAATACAGGACCACCATATTTGGGAATAGTACATGCACATCACACTTGTTTCTCTTGGGCAGCATCTATGTTGAACTTATGCCGCGTACACACGATCGGTTCGTCTGATGAAAACGGTCTGATAGACCGTTTTCATCAGACGAACCGATCGTGTGTGGGCCCCATCAGTTTTCTTCCCATCGGTGAAAAAACGTAGAACCTGTTTTAAAATTATCTGATGGTTCAAAAAACGATAGAAATAAACGATCGTCTGTGGGGACGCCTATAAGAACGATCAACTGCTGCTGTGATCATTCTTATGGTGAGCAGAATCGCCGGCTGAAAAGAAGGATGCCTGTAGCTGCAGTCCAGGACGTCATATGACGTCCTACGGTAGGGAAGTGGTTTTTAACCACTTGCCGACCTCCTCATGTAAATATACATCAGCAGAATGGCACGGACAGGCACATGCACGTACCTATACGTCCTCTGCTTGATGTGGGTCGGGGGTCCGATCGGGACCCCCTCCCGTACATGCGGCGGTCGGTAAGCCTCGGGGAGCAATCCGGGACGACGGCGTGGCTATTCGTTTATAGCCGCCCCGTCGCGATCGCTCCCCAGAGCTGAAGAACGGGGAGAGCCGTGTGTAAACACGGCTTCCCCGTGCTTCACTATGGCGGCGCATCGATCGAGTGATCCCTTTTATTAGGGAGACTCGATCGATGATGTCAGTCCTACAGCCACACCCCCCTACAGTTGTAAACACACACAAAGTGAACCCTAAATGTTACAGCGCCCCCTGTGTTTAACTCCCAAACTGCAACTGTCATTTTCACAATAAACAATGCAATTTAAATGCATTTTTTGCTGTCAAAATGACAATGGTCCCAAAAATGTGTCAAAATTGTCCGAAGTGTCCGCCATAATGTCGCAGTCACGAAAAATTTTAGTAGTAAAAAAAATAAAAAAAATAAAAATGCAATAAAACTATCCCCTATTTTGTAAACGCTATACATTTTGTGCAAACCAAACGATAAGCGATTATTGCGATTTTTTTTACCAAAAATAGGTAGAAGAGTTAAGAGTTAAGAGTTACGTATCGGCCTAAACTGAGGGAAAAAATATATTTTTATATATGTTTTTGGGGGATATTTATTATAGCAAAAAGTAAAAAATATTGCATTTTTTTCAAAATTGTCGCTCTATGTTTGTTTATAGCGCAAAAAATAAAAACCGCAGAGGTGATCAAATACCACCAAAAGAAAGCTCTATTTGTGGGAAAAAAAGGACGCCAATTTTGTTTGGGAGCCACGTTGCACGAGCGCGCAATTGTCTGTTAAAGCGACGCAGTCCCGAACTGTAAAAACCCCTTGGGTCTTTAGGCAGCATATTGGTCCGGGGCTTAAGTGGTTAAGCAGATTAAGCCCTGCATGATAGCATGATACACTCTGGGTCCATCTATCTATGTACTATGAGGTTATTACACTTTGGGGTTTATTTACTAAAGGCAAATCCACTTTGCACTTAGAAGTGCAGTCTCTGTAGATCTGAGGGGTAGATCTGAAATGAGGGGAAGCTCTGCTGATTTCTTTCATTCAATCATATGGAAGCAAAAATACTGTTTTTTTTATTTTCCTTGCATGTCCCCCTCAGATCTACAGTGACTGCACTTCCTTAGTGCACAGTGGATTTGTCCTTAGTAAATAACCCCCTTTGTTTTTTAGCCTATCAGTTGGGATATCTATCTTATTCCATTCATATTAGGATCCATTCAGAGTCTCTCTCGGTATATTGCAGCTTATCCTTGTACAACAATTCCTTGGTCCTCGTGTGCACATTGTCTCCTCCTGGTGGCCACCATCAGTATCTTTGGGTCACAAATGGGACTGTTTTTATGCTGGGCTAATTGGTAATTGTATAACCACATATAAGCAAGTGAATATTCCATATGTATGTATGGGTCCAATGTTCATCCATTTTGCTTGATGAGTTTGTAACAGGAGCCTCTGTCTTCTGTCCATTCATCTTCAATGCTGAGACACAGCGCGGCTAGGGTGACCACATTTCCAAACTACAATTCAGGGGACACCCCCCCTTCCCAAAAATCAGTTTGTGCTGTAACGAATCACAGCACAGTGATTGGACACAAGATGCGGGATTTATTATTTCTCCAATCACAAACAGGGGGGCGGGGATTGTGCTCCCCCAGGCATTCCTGACAGGACAAGTACTGTCAGTGAGTAAAGCGCTGATGTGGCGGCCTTTTTTGTTGGCATCAGATTGGCCTGGGGGGTGGCTGTGTCAGTTTCATTCCGGGACACTGTATTGCCCTGGAATGAAGGTGCCTGGGACAGACCTGCAAAATGCGGGACTGTCCCGGGCAATCCGGGACACGTGGTCACCCTAGTGGCGGTGCGTCCATAGTGGGCACAGGAGCGCCGCCCCCTCTCTCCTGCACTGTCACTCAACAATACATAGATTCATGCATTGCATGAATCTATGTATTGTCGCCGCTGCTGCCCACTATTCATATGGCCAGCCCCCTGTTGAGCGCCGGCCATCTGAATAACAGCGGTGGGTGTGTCTTGGAAGTGCCAGCGGCTCTGATAGCTTTCCCGATTACAGCCTGTGGGCTCCTTTTGTCCTCCAAATGGTTAACCAGAGGGCGCACAGGGGGGTGCGTTCCCTTGTTAACACTAATACACGTCTCAGCCAATCAGGTTCACCGGGTCTGGTTACCGGTCATCTGATTGGCTGAAGCGACATCGAGGGCGGGAGAAGACATCGAGGGATCGTGGAGGAGGATGGCTGACCCAAGAAAGGTAAGTGCCATGAGGAGGGTCAATCTGGCGTAATTTTGGGGAAATCTGGCGTCATTTTATTGGGCAAACTGGCAGCATTTTACAGGGCAAACTGGCGGCAATTGATGGGCACAGTGGCAACAATTGATGGGCACAGTGGCGACAATTGATGGCACAGTGGCGACAATTGATGGCATAGTGGCTGTGTTTGATGGCACAGTGGCGACAATTGATGGCACTGGGGCTGAGTTTGATGGCACAGTGGTGGCAATTGATGGCACAGTAGCTGCGTTTGAGGGCACAGTGGCGACAATTGATGGCACAGTGGCGACAATTGATGGCACAGTGGCTGCGTTTGATGGGCACAGTGGTGACAATTGATGGCATATTGGCTGCGTTTGATGGGCACAGTGGCGACAATTGATGGCACAGTGGCTGCGTGTGATGGCACAGTGGCTGTGTTTGATGAGCACAGTGGCGACAATTGATGGCACAGCGGCTGCGTGTGATGGCACAGTGGCTGCGTGTGATGGCACAGTGGCTACGTGTGATGGCACAGTGGCTGCATTTGATGGCACAGGGGCTGAGTTTGATGGCACAGTGGTGGCAATTGATGGCACAGTGGCTGCGTTTGATGGTACAGTAGCTGCGTTTGATGGCACAGTGGCGACAATTGATGGCACAGTGGCTGCGTTTGATGGGCACAGTGGCGACAATTGATGGCATATTGGCTGCGTTTGATGGGCACAGTGGCGACAATTGATGGCACAGTAGCTGCGTGTGATGGCACAGTGGCTGCGTTTGATGAGCACAGTGGCGACAAATGATGGCACAGTGGCTGCGTGTGATGGCACAGTGGCTGCGTTTGATGGCACAGTGGCGATGATTGATGGCACAGTGGCGACAATTGATGGCACAGTGGATGCGTTTGATGGCACAGTGGCAACAATTGATGGGCACAGTGAGGCTGCAATTGATATTTTTTTTCTTTTTGTTTGTTTGCACCCCCCAAAAAAAATTTGAGCACCAGCTGCCACTGCTGAGACAGCAGAAAAAAGGACAGTGGAATCTGTGTCCTCAGTCCCTTGGACGGGTCACCACTGCTTCTGACAAGTTTTCCTAACACCAAGAGAAAAAATGTAAGAGTGAAGGGACCTTCAACACACAGCCTGTGATTTAAAGCTTCAACATTCACAGCTGTCTTCACTGAGCTCTGCAGAGTGTAATTTCAACTCTGCCCCTTTTTTTTCTGACAGCTCAGACAAGCTGTATACATTCTGGACTTTGAACAGACGCAGGAAAGAGAAGACTGCAGATAAACTTGTAGGAGGATTTGTTTAACCACTTCAATACCGGGCATTTTCACCCCCTTCCTGCCCAGGCCAATTTTCAGCTTTCAGCACTGTCACGCTTTGAATGACAATTGCGCGGTCGTGCGACGTGGCTCCCAAACAAAATTGACGTCCTTTTTTCCACAATAGAGCTTTCTTTTGGTGGTATTTGATCACTTCTGCGGTTTTTATTTTTTGCAATATATACAAGGGACACACCATCGGTCTCCTCTCCCTGAGATCCACGTCCTTGGCTCTGTGACGAGCAATCGCGGTCCCCAGTGATGGTGCGAGTGGCCGAGCGCGCGCACTCTCCACACTGTGGGAATCCCAGGACATCACATGACTATAGGCCGGGCGGGAAGCAGAAGAGTTGAAGCTGTTATAGCTGGAAAGGGCGGGCCAACTCAATTTTGAACCCTACAGACTAAGACTGGGATGCCATTAGAGTTCATGTGTGTGTAAAGGCAAGCGTCCCAATACTTTTAGCAATATATGTATATTTACCTAGGAAAATTGTGACTTGTTCAATACTTGTTATACTCGCTGTGTGTGTATATATACTGTGGGCTAGATTCAGATATCAGAGCGCATCTTCGATACGTTACGCCGCTGTAACTTTGGGCGCAAGTTCTGTATTCAGAAAGAACTTGCGCCCTTAGTTACGGCGACGTAACGTATGTGTTGTGGCGTAAGGCCGCCTAATTCAAATGGGGGCGTGTTGTATTTAAATTTTACTTGCCCCCGCGTTTTTGACGTTTTTTTTGAACGGTAAAATATCCCAGTGTGCATTGCGCCAAAGTATGCCGCAAGGACGTGTTGGATTCGACGTGAACGTAAATGACGTCCAGCCCTATTCGTGAACGACTTACGCAAACAACGTAAAATTTTCAAAATTCGAAGCGGGAACGACGGCCATACTTAACATAGGATACGCCGCACATACCACTCATATAGCAGGGGTAACTTTACGCCGGAAAAAGCCTAACGCAAACAACGTAAAAGAA
Organism: Rana temporaria; assembly: GCF_905171775.1. Lineage (NCBI taxonomy): Eukaryota > Metazoa > Chordata > Amphibia > Anura > Ranidae > Rana > Rana temporaria. The sequence continues at coordinate 450,791,393 of NC_053492.1, read as the reverse complement.
AAGCGCCGGGCGGTCGTTCGTTTCTGAATCGGCGTAAATACTAATTTGCATATTCCTCGCGTAACTATACGGAAGCGCCACCTAGCGGCCAGCGAGAATATGCAGCCTAAGATACGACGGTGTAAGACGCTTACACCAGTCGGATCTTAGGGATATTTATGCGTAACTGATTCTCTGAATCAGGCGCATAGATACGACGGTCGGACTCAGAAATACGACGGCGTATCAGGAGATACGCCGTCGTATCTTGTTTCTGAATCCGGGCCTGTATGTGTAAAGGTCCCAATACATTTGGTAATATAGGCCCGGATTCACAAAGCACTTACGCCGACGTATAACAAGTTACGCCGACGTAAGTGCAAATGTGCGCTGTCGTATCTGTGCGCCGGACCCACAAACAGAGATGCGCCTAAAACCAGGCTACACCCCGCCGACGTATCTTGCTTACGCCGGCGTAGAGTGGGTGCACATTTAGGCTGGGAGCATGGTGCCGCTCCCATTGATTAGTCATTCAAATATGTAAATGAGTGAAATATGGCGATTCATGAACCTGCGCGCGCCCGATGCAGGCTACGAGGGGTGCGCGTAAGTTGTACGTCCGGCGTAAAGTTAAGCCCCATAAAGGAGGTGTAACTCAGCAGCAGACATGCAAAGGTCTGCACCAGGGAACACAAGCCGGCCAAGCCGGCGTATTTTACGTTGGACGTGTGTCTGGCTGGGCGTAGGTTACGTTCATGGCTTACGCATTGCGCCGGCGTATCTTAGGCAGTTGTTCCGACGTGGTTGTGAGCATGCGCAGGGGGATGCGTCCACGTCACGGCGCATGCGCAGTTCGGTAAATGTAAATGTAGTTGTCTGGCGCTCGGACCATCATTTGCATGGGGTCACACCTCATTTGCATGGGTCAAGCCCACTTCCACCTCTCCGGCCTGCGCCTTTGAAACCTACGCCACGCCGACGCAGCGTTGGGAGCACTGGCTTCCTGAATTCCATGCTTGCCTCTCTGCGCTGCGTCGGCGTAGCGTATATTATTTGCGCTACGGCGGCGTAATGTGCGCCCGCTCTCTGTGAATCTGGGCCATAGTGTATAAAATTAAGTGGTTGAAGTTCAGAATACGACCATTAGATGGCGACATTGAATCATAGATGGGAAAATAACCAGCAGACAATTCTGTGTTCACTAAAAAAACTGAAACCAATTTGGTGAGGCTTCTGTTCATACAGAAGATGAAGTATATCTTCTATAAGGACCAGCTGTTTTTGTTATTAATTATTGTCAGGATTAAAAAATGAAATTGAAAAAAAAAAATTCTCTTTATCGTCCATTAACCACTTGCTTACCGGGCACATAAACCCCCTTCGTGCCCAGGCGAAATTTCAGCTTCCGGCACTCCGTCGCTTTAACTGACAATTGCGCGGTCGTGCGACGTGGCTCCCAAACAAAATTGACGTCCTTTTTTCCCCACAAAAAGAGCTTTATTTTGGTGGTATTTGATCACCTATGCGGTTTTTATTTTTTGCGCTATAAACAAAAAAAGAGCGACAATTTAAAAAATATATATATATTTTTTACTTGTTGCTATAATAAATATCCCAATTTTTTTTAAAAAAAAACAATTTTTTTTCTCAGTTAAGGCCGATACGTATTTTTTTACGTATTTTTGTAAAAAAATAAAAATAAATCGCAATAAGCGACTGGTTTGCGCAAAAGTTATAGCGCCTACAAAAACAGAATTATGATTTTTTTTTTTTTTTTTTACTAGTAATGGCGGCGATCTGCGATTTTTATTGGGACTGCGATATTGCGGCGGACGTATCGGACACTTTTGACACAAATTTGGGACCATTCACATTTATACAGCGATCAGTGCTATAAAAATGCACTAATTACTGTAGAAATGTGACTGGCAGGGAAGGGGTTAACACTAGGGGGTGAGGAAGGGGTTAAATGTGTATCCTGGGTGTGTTCTAACTGTGTGGGGGGAGGGGGGTGACTGGGGGAGGTGACCAATGCTGTGTCCCTATGTACAAGGGACACAGATCGGTCTCCTCTCCTCTGACAGCACGTGGAGCTCTGTGTTTACACACACAGAGCTCCACGTCCCTGCTGTGTTCCCGACGATCGCGTGTACCCGGCGGACATCGCGGCCGCCAGGTACACGCATCGGCTCTTCAGCGATGCGCCGGGACAGTGTTTACCCGCTGCGCGCCCCCCAGAGGCGCGCGCGGGTAATGCACTTTAAAAGACGTCCAAAGACGTCCACTTGGCACTTGAGAGCCGCGCTGTTGACGTCTTTTTTCAATAGCGCGGGTCTCAAGTGGTTAAGGGACACAGGAAGAAAGTAATTCTTGGACTATTGGGTTATATAAAGTTGCCTTCAGAAGGTGGACACTGGAAAACAGAAAAATACAGTTGAAGACCAGCTCCATATAACTCCCCACCCTAACCTTCTGTACATTGGGTCAGTAAACAGAGAAGGACGGGACTTGTGTCCCTCAGAGGTCTTTGAGAAACCGATTTTGACCACTTCAATACCGGGCACTTTCACCCCCTTCCTTCCCAGAGCAATTTTCAGCTTTCAGCGCTCTCACACTTTCAATGACAATTGCGCAGTTATGCTACGCTTTACCCAAATGAAATGTTAATTATTTTATTCACATAAATAGAACTTTCTTTTGGTGGTATTTGTTGATGACTAAATTTTTTATTTCTTGCGATATAAGCGAAAACATTGCGGAAATTTGGGGGGGAAAAAAATATTTTCTTCTTTCTATTTTAAAAGAATTCCAATAAAATCAAATGTTGTCCGTTAAGTGTATAATAATTGGTTTGTGTGATCACTGACAAATGTACGCAGATGATCATGTACAGATGTGCGCAGGTGATCACGGACATATGTGTGCAGATGATCATTGGGACATATGATTTTGCTGTTACACATGTGGGGACATGTGTGTGGGGACATGTGTGTTTACTTTGTGTGTTAGAACACTATGCAAGAGCAGGGGAGACAGCTGTACTAACATTGAATTAGTACATTGGCTCCGACTTGAGCTGTCAAGTTTTTTTCGTTCAACCCAGCGGAAAAAAAAAATAGTGGTGTGTACCAAGCTAAGCTACTTAAGGAAAACGAGCGCGCACCTACTCTGAGTGCAATATTCCAAAAAAGGGGGCAGATCACCAAAGCGAGTACGCCGGCGTATCTACTGATACGCCGGCGTACTTTCAAATTTCCTGCGTCGTGTCTTTGTTTTGAATCCTCAAAACAAGAAACGACGGCATCTGGGTTAGATCCGACAGGCGTACGTTTTCGTACGCCTTCGGATCTAAGATGCAGTTCTTCGGCGTCCGCTGGGTGGCGTTCCCGTCGTTTTCCGCGTCGAGTATGCAAATTAGCTATTTCCGACGATCCACGAACGTACGAGCGGCCGTCGCATTCTTTTACGTCGTCTCTAGTCGGCTTTTTCCGGCGTATAGTTAAAGCTGCTGTTTGGTGGCGTACTCAATGTTAAGTATGGCCGTCGTTCCCGCGTATAATTTAAAAAAAAAAATGTTGTTTGCGTAAGTCGTCCGTGAATCGGGCTGGACGTAATTTACGTCCACGTCAAAACAATGACGTCCTTGCGACGTCATTTAGCGCAATGCACGGCAGGAAATTTAGGGACGGCGCATGCACAGTTCGTTCGGCGCGGGGACGCGCTTCATTTAAATGAAACACGCCCCCCCTACTCGCCGATTTGAATAAGGCGCCGTTACACCGCAAGAGATACACTACGCCGCCGTAACTTACGGCGCGATTCTTTCAGGATTCAAACCAAAAAAAGTAAGTTACGGCGGCGTAGCGTATCTCAGATACACTGCGCCGGGGCAGATCTTTGTGGATCTGCCCCAAGATATGCATAGAAAATACCAATGTAAAACACCCAGTTAAGAAACTGATCAAAATATATATGAAATTATCATAGAATAAATGTGTATATTAAAAACAAACAAAAGTCCATATAAATAAGGTGAAGTGGCCACAATGTAGAACCCCGTAGATCTTCCAGTATTCTGATACTCTAAAGCCAGGGGAATAATATAAAAGCCGTTTACCAGATTTGTGGGATCTCAGATTATAGAGATCAAAGACGCCTGTGCATCAGCCTGTCGGCAGGAATACGATCCCCCCGTAATTCAATTCAGGACTGGAACTCTGAGTGAGTGAGTGAATTACTTATATAGCGCTACAAATGCGAACTGAATCGCCTCAAGGCGCTTGGCCTCCATTTTCCTTCAGTTTGACCCTCAGAATAGATGGGTCTTTCGTTTTTTCCTGAAGGCCAGGTGATCAATTTCCATTCGGATATTAGTTGGTAAAGCGTTCCATAGTCGAGGTCCTTGAACTGAAAAACGACGTTCTCCTTTGGTCTTATATCGGGCTTTAGGAATTTGTAATAATTTTTGGTTAGTTGATCTAAGAACTCGATTTGGGTTTTGTTGTTTTATTTTCTCACTTGAACATAAGGGCGCGCTTCCGTGTACACATTTGTGCGTTAGGCATAAGGTCTAACGCACAAACTCTGATCTCTGATTGCTCGGAACTCTGATTGCAGCACGATACTCAGTTTAAAAAGACTTCCACAACAGGAATCATTCAAGGTTCCAGATGTTCTTGGATAGTCTCATTCAATGGAGGATAAAAGAAGAGGACTTCGTAGTGTAATATGTCCCAAAAGGATTTTATTCTTAAAACAGCAGCGAAACCTTATATCCAAGAAGACACGGTAAGAAAAAATTTGAAACACCCGCGACTCGAGCCAGCTGGCTGTTCCAGCATGACGATGTCAAAGGCTAATGCTCCACCCAACGCGTTTCCCCATAGAAGGCTTTGACTGGAAACGGCATTAATATACTATCATGGATATGAAGCTGAGACTTCATGGACACCACCCACCATCCTTGGACAGACCATTACCCCAAGCACCAAAGTAAAAAATCTCGGAGTCATCTTTGACTCTGAGATGTCAATGGATGCACAAATAGGATCAGTAGTGAGCGGATCTCACCATCTCCTCCGCCTGCTGCGTAGACTCATCAATTCCCGACTTGGAACAATCATCAATTCCCGACTCGACTACGCAAACTCCCTCTACATTGAACTACCTAAATACCAGATTTCCTACAAGTCGTCCAAAACATGGCAGCCAGACTGGTAACAGGAAAAAAAAAACTGGGAATCCATCACCCCTTCCCTGAGTAACCCTTCATTGGCTAACTGTAAAGGATCGGGTCACATTCAAGACCCTCTGTCTCACCCACAAGTGCACACAAGGAAACGCTTCTCAATACTTGTGCGAGAAAATAAAACACTACACCCCCCCAATCGCGTTCTCCGATCAACCAACCAAAACCTCCTTCACATCCCCAAGTCCCGCTACAAATCAAAGGGAGAATGAAGATTTGCAGTCCAAGGACCGCGGCTATGGAACGCTCTACCCACAAACATCCGCATGGAGGAAAACCGGGTCGACGGCGCGCGCCCTCGACCCCACGGCTCGGCTTAAAGGACAACGTACCTATGCGTTGATGTGCCCAGCCGTGCCATTCTGCCGACGTATATCGGCGTGAAGGGGTCGTTAAGTGGTTAAAGGGCACTCATACCATTATTTTTTGCTTGATCTCTCATAAGGATTAAAGGTTAAATAGGCCGTCCTAGGTTTTCCCTTTAGAAGTCTTGCCAGAATTTATGCTTAACGCTTGCTTATTCTTTCAGGTCATGTTCAAGTGGTACTCCATTGTACATACAGTACGTGTATATAATACACTGTTATTGCCAAATTGTTCCTAAATTGTATTATTGTAGAGGAATACTTCTGCTGAGCTAGGACTGTTACCCAAAGCTCAGCTGATCTATTATCTCCTCTGTGCAACAAGAACTTCCTTGAGTTATTCAAGTAAACGTTAATAGAATATAAACTCACTATGTTGTTTGACTTATTACTTTAAGGTGATGCAAAGATGTCTAAACCCAGAGTGTCAGGTGGGCTGGAATGTTCACAGGGTCACGGTGGTGCAGATGAGCAGGTAAATCCAAGCAGTCCCCAAGGGGGTCGTACTACATAAGGCAGCCAGCATCAGAGGAAGACTGTTTTTTTGTTTTTTTTTTAGCTGGTCAGCGGCGGTGAGGAAGAACACATCACCGGAGGGAGAAGAGTGAAAAGAAACCACCGGAGGGAGAAGACAGTGGGGTGAAAAGGAACCACCAAAGGGAGAAGACCAGAAAAAGAAGACGGCGGAGCGAGAAGAAACCACCAGAGGGAGAAGACCTGTTGGAGCTACGATGGGGGATATTCTTCATTTTTAATAAAGGACTTGTCAAAAACCATCTCTTGTTTTTTCTAACACTACACTGCTTTTTTGTGTGTAGGGGTACAATGTACCCTATACTCATTCTCAGAGGGAGCTTCCAGGTTTCGATAAGCCCCTTGCCTGCAGACCCCCACAACCACCGGCCAGCATTGTCAGGAAGAGTGCCTTGTCCCCATCAACATGTGGACAAGATGCTTTTGGGTGGAGGGGCGAAGTCCCCCTGCCCCAAAGCACCCCTCCCATTTTGAGGGCATGCAGCCTGGTATTATTCAGGAAAGAGGAGGTGCTCACTAGTCCCCTCTCTTTCTTGACCTGCCTGGGCTGCATGCTCAGATAAGGGTCTTGTATAGATCCATAGCAGACCTGAAGGGCCTGGTATGAACCTGGGGGGGATACCACACCAAGTTTTTTTCTGCCGGCAATTATTTTTTTATATGACAGCTGCTGACTCATCGGTTGTTAAAGATGTTTCACACTGGAGCGGTGCGCTTGCAGGACAGTAAAAAAAGTCCTGCTAGCAGCATCTGTAGAGCGATGAAGGAGCGGTGTGTATACCGCTCCTCCGCCGTACCTGTCCATTGAAATCAATGGGGCACCACGGCTATACCGCCGGCTTTCTCGGGCGTTAGCGGGGGGTAAAAGCAAATTGCACCATGAAATTGACGGTAAAGCACTTTACCACCGACGCCCCCCACCCGCCCCAGTGTGAAATGGGGGTTAACAGAATGACCTGGGACAAACAGAGACTTTGGAAGAATGAGGGGTACTCCTGTGCCAGCGTCATTGATAACTCTTATGTCTAGGGTCACCTTATGTCCGATAGGGCCATAGGGTGACTGAGAAATTATATCCTAAATTACAGGACAGGGGACATTACTGATAGCTCATATTGCAGGAGATACTGCAAAGTGTTGGTTTATTCTATGACTCATCTCTCTGTGTAGACTGTTGACATGCTAATTGAGTCTGGTCCAGGATCTCTCATTATGTATGCTAAATCATTGTGTGATGGTGTTTTGTTTGAATTCTGTTAATGAAGGAATGTGACTTCTCAGGTGGAGTGATTAGGACATGATAATTATAGACCGGCGCCGACATGTCTAGAATGTTTAGCAATTAGCCATCTGAAGGTGTATTGAAGCCCCCCCAGTGTGTGGGTGGAGAGTTTGATTGTTCCTGGGATCACTGAAGCATGCCTTGAAAACTGTATATAAACTTGAGAGCTAGCCATTCAAGTTGTCTTTCATTTTGAAACCAGAACAGAGCAGTGTGTCTTGTGTCTGGGGGGAATTCTTATGGGTCGTGTTTGTTTGCCTGATTGTGGAGTGTCGATAAGCTGTCGTGGGTTGATGGAAGGTCGTAAACGGCGGTGACCGTTACAGGGGGCTTATTGTAAATTTTAACCTGAACCTTAATTTTGGAACTAGGCTTCGGTTTTCTACACTTTATGATGACCTAGATTACAGATTAATCACTTGACCTCTGGAAAGTTTTACCCCTTCATTACCAGCACTGTACTGCTTTAACAGACAATTGCTCAGTCATGCAACACTGTACCCAAATTAAAAAAATTTTGTGGTATTTTATCACCGCTGTTTTTTTTTTTTTTTTTGCAATATAAACATAAAACAACTGAAAATTTTGAAAGAAAACTCCAATATTTTTTACTTTCTGTTATAAAACATATCCAATAATAAAGAAATCAAAAAGTAAAAAAAAACAAAATGTAAAAAATAAATATATAAAAAAATGTAATCTCTGTATAAATTTAGGCCAAAATGTATTCTTTGTTTATCTTAGTTTTCTTTATTATTTTCTGATAAATGTCAAGACAATTATTCTTACAAAGGGTATAAAAAAAGGCATTCCAAATATTTAAGTACAATCCATAAAATATGTACACACAGTGCAATAACTTGCCCCAACCGACCCTCCCTTAAGAAACCCCCCCCCCCCCCCCCCCCCGACCCTGCCCACCCCGTGTGCAGTTATACATCTATTTATGTTGCCCCGAATAGGAGCAAATACATTTGTCTGGGCACCTATTGGTGCATTACGAGAAGGGAGAAGAGATTAAAGGGGTTGTAAAGACAAAAATATTTTCCTCTTAAATTAAAGTCTGACAGTAGCTGATAAAGTAAAAAGTAATGTTTTGCATTATAACTAGTTTGATACCTGTTGAAATCGAGCTGTTTTATTCACCTCCGTCACTCCTGAATCATTATTCTCACTGACTTCCTGGTTTGCGGTGCGCATTCATTCTTGCTACATCACGGCCTAATGGGAACTACAGTTCCCATTAGGCTTAGCCTCCATGCCTGTGAGGGATAAGAGAGCATCTTCACGCAGGGCTGTAGTCATAGGGAGGGGGTGAGCACATTCTGCTTTCCACCATGCAAAACGGCTCAGATGCTGGTGGAAAGCAAGAAGAGGAGAGACAGGAAATGGCATTTTCAAACCTGGATTACTGTATTTTGGAGGTCAAAAGGAAAAACGAGGTAAAACCTTTAGTGTTCCTTTAAGATAGAGACGGAGAAGGCAGGAAATCAGCGTATTCTAACCTAGCACTCAGGAGCCGCCGAAGGAAGGAAAGACATAAAAAAAATTGAGAAGGGAAAGTAACCTCTATAGGGGGTATCCCATATCCCCCAACCAGGGCCCCCAGATTCTTTCAAATCTTTTATAGTTACCTTGCTTAATAAAGGCCACCAGGACCGTTCGAAGACATTGGGGGGCCCCAAGCAAAAAAAAAAATGACATTTCGAGTTGAGAAGCGGGGGGGGGGGGGGGGTTTGTCTTACCTCTATCCTCCGCCCCGCCTCACACGCACACGCCGGCATATGTTGGTGTCCGCACAGGGGCCCCAGCAGGGAGGGCCCTTGCCGCATCACTGCGTCCTCCTGCAGTCCGGTCGGCTGTGTACCATAACCGCGCGGTACAGGAGTTTAAGTTTGCTGTTCCCGGGGCCGGACTGAGAGGAAGTGAACACTGTGTGCACTTGCTGTTAGTCCGGCCGGGAACAGGAACCTGATTCTCCTGTACCGCGCGGTTATGGTACACGGCCGACCGGACTGCAGGAGGACGCAGCGGTGCGACAAGGGCCCTTGTTGCTGGGGCCCCTGGCCAGCTCGGGGGCCCCAGGCAAATGCCTGCTTTGCCTGTCGGGTTCCGACGGGCCTGAAGGCCACCCTCTCACTCTAGTTCATTGCGTTGATGGTTTCAACCCAGTTTTTTACAGATGGGGGGGCGTGAGCTTGCCATCAGGCCAAAATGTATTCTGCTACATGTATTTAGAATGTGGTGACAGTCCAAACTGTAGATAATCCAAATAATGAACCCACATTTGTCTAACCATCTATTTTATTAGGAATGAAACTAATGTGAATCTATAGTTTGTTAGAATCTACTCTAGTGTTGAATTACATAAACCCATGCCATCAGTCTTAGTTCTAGCACAAAGATTATCATGGAAGGAAATGGCAATTACTACACTTGGAGGAATATTCAGCAATTGCTTCCTCATGTGATGGATGCATGAGGTTTCTAACACCCACGCTGCGGACATACAGACCATCACTCGCCTACAACTTTTATAGTAACTTTTCTGTCTTAAAAAATGGATGTATTGTCCTCAATTTGAGACACTCCATTCATTCTTCAAACTTTTCCCTTATCTTTTGTAACTTCTACGTAAATGAGTATTGCTTTGCACAATCAATTTGAAGAAAATCTTGATTTTGCAGGTTTTTTATAACTGGTATCAATGAAAAATTGAACCAGTTCATAGAATTGTATTAAAGTGGAATTCCAGCTGACACCTAACTAGCCGTAAATCTGTCTCATCCCCCCACCTAACACCTATGATATCTAACCTGTGTAAGAAAGATGTATTAACTTATCCATTTTTAGGTCGTTCTGGTCCGATCACATGATTTCCGTTGTGTCAGCAAATGACAGCTGCAGGGGAGGTGAGAGAGTGCTCCCTCCTCTACCATAGGCTTACCCATAGGCTTTAATGACCCATCCATTATCGGCGCTCCTTCCACTACCATGAAGCTGCGTTGGATGACACAGGGGAGGCAGATCACATAACTGGAGCATAAAAGTCTGAAAATAGTATAGTGTATACAAGTTTCTTACACAGGTTAGGATAGGTGTTAGGAAGGGCAGTTTTAAGGCTAGTTAGGTGTAAGCTGGAATTCCACTTTAAGACGTTAAAGCAATCCTGATATCAGAAGTCAAGCAATGTATTGCTGAAGCTTTCTAGCAGGAACCAAAATGTACCTCCACCTATCTACACAGCAGAATATTGGGGCGACAAACAATTCTGTGTAGGTAGAAGTAGGAACTTTATGGCACAAAGCTATAGCATTGCTTCACTTACTTACTTCCCAGTACAGGGTTGGTTTAACTATAGATGTACAAATGACTGACAATCAGTGGCGGCCACTCCATTGGGGCACTGCCCCCAATCCATGCGTCCGGCCCCCTAAACTACATGTGGGGCGCCGGACATATGGATTTCTATGGGGTTTTTTTTAAGCACATGATTAGAGCCCGAGGCTTTAATTGGCTTCAAAAAAGGGCGGGCTTGAGGCGCAGAGCACTGTGCACCGAGCCCAACCACCTGTGTGACAATAGTGAATGAATATTTGCTATTGTCTCCCTCATTCTCCTCCCGGACAATCAGGAAGCCCCTATTGGTCAGGGAGTCTTAGGACTCGGAAATCACCATCATCCATCTCCCATGAGGGCAGAGGACGATCACCACCCCCTGCCACCCACGTGCACGGGGGGGGGGGCAGTAGGTGTTGTTCATTTGCCCCCCAAATATTGAACACCAGCCGCCACTGCTGATTCTATTTTTACCTCAAATATAATGAAGCCCAAGTTTTGCCCAGTTTTGCCCAAGTTTTGCCCAGTTTTGCCCAGGACACTGGGCAAAACTTGATGCCCCTACATTGGTGGTCAGTGTAGTGCTTCCTTACTGTATATTGATAATCACAGAAGTGCTCCCTTCCTTTGGTTGTCAGTGTTGCGCTCTATTATTTTGGTGAATGTGTAATGCCTCCTTACTGTACATTGATGGTCAGTTTAATTGTTACTAACATTGGTGGTCAGTGTAGTGTTCTCTTACATTGGTTGGTAAGTGTAATGACCCCTTACATTGGTGGTCAACATAGTGCTCTCTTACACTGATGATCAGTTTTGTGACTCAAGCTAAAAACAGTACCACTCTAATGCTCCAGAAGGTGAGCCCAATGGCTGGTGATGCTGTATGCTGGTGTTGGTCGGTATGTAAGGCTCATAGGGCTCAGCGTAGGCCAGGGCCGTCTTTACTATAGATTGGGCCCTGGGCAAAAAAAATTATTGGGCCCCCCCCCCCATGCAAATTGTCTCTCCACCCCAACATTCCAAAAAACAAAACACACGTGTATACTTATATATTGAATTGTATTGTAACTATACTGTCTGCCCTCATGTTGTAAAGTGCTGCGCAAACTGTTGGCGCTATATAAACCTTGTATAATACTAATAATGATGGGGGGAAGAGAGAGAGGAGTCCAGGATGATGGGTGGGGGGGAGATAGCAGAGTCCAGGATGATGGGGGGATAGGGGAGTCCAGGATGACTGGGGGGGGGGAATTCAAGATGATGGCGGGAAGGGGGGAGATCAGGGCGGGATTAACAAGGGGGCTGATGGAGCTGCAGCTCCAGGCCCCTTTGTCAAGATAGGCCCATTTGCCCAAAAAAAAAAAAAAAATTCAGAAAAAAAAAAAGATCGACTTTGGGGGGTTGTAGCTCGATGACCAGAGGTCACAGAAACCCCGCATTTGGGGGTAGGCATGGGAAGAGCTACCCCACAACTGGTCAAAATATGGGACGGCTATCATTTATGGTTCCGGAGATACGGGCCTGCTTGCACAGCCTGTCAGAAGCTACATTCAGAGCGGCCAATATAAATACAAGCTGACACACTACAGCAGACTGATAGGATCACAGAGCTTATAATAATAATTATTTGTATATTACTCATGGTAATTAACCCCTTGCCACCCAGGCCAATTCTGACACTTCTCTACTACATGTAAAAATCATCATTTGTTTTTTGCTAGAAAATTACTCTATAGTGGTCTTTGCACTTTTTATGTTGCAGGGTATAGAGCTGCACAATTCTGGCTAAAATGAGAATTTAAATTTTTTTGCTTAGAAGATAGATCACGATTCTCTCACCATTCTTGCGGTGTAACATCATATTTTACATTAAAACAAAAAAACAAAAAAATGGGCTAACTTCACTGTTTTGTTTTTATGATTTTTATTATTCATTGAAGTGGGAAAATGCAGTGTGACATAAAATATTGCAGCAATTGCCATTGTATTCCCTAGAGTCTCTGCTAAAATATATATAATGTTTGGCGGTTCCAAGTAGTTTTCTAGCAAATAATATTGCTTTCTAACTTAAGAAACAAGTGTTGGACTTTAAGGCTGCATTTACACCTAAGCGACAGCCGCGTTCGCGTGTAGCGGCAGATTTTCCGCGATTACAAATGTTTCATTTTTATTTTTTTTTCCTAAAGTATTCCCATTGCTGTCTATGGGAAAACGCGCCTGTCGCGTGAAAAAAAGGGTCCGGGACTTTTTTTCAGGCGACAGGCGTTGCGCGTCTATGAGATGTGAACCATCTCCATAGACGGCAATGGGAATTCTCCCCTCTAGCACAGAAGCGTCCCGCGTCGGGCGTTTTGTCGCTTAGGTGTGAATGGGGTCTAAGTGGTTAAATTTAGTTACAATGTTAGTTAGTTACAATGTTTCATTTTGTTTACAAACTTCGCAGACTGCCCAGATGTTTTCTTTACACACAGAAGTGTATCCCTTTTGATCTAAGAAGGAAGTGTCAGTTACAATGTTTCCTGTTAAAAACTTGGCAGACTGCCCGGATATTTTCTTTTGACAGCTGAAAGTCTCTCCACTTGTTATATGAAAGAATCAGCAAACTCTGCATTGGAGATCGTCAGGGGGGTTGAATCGAGATCACGATTTTTTTAACGATTAATTGTGCAGCTCTAGCACGGTATTTGCGCAGCAATTCTTCAAACATGTTTTTTTTTTTTTTTTACTTTTTTTTTATTCATTACAAAAAACACTAGTCAGTTAAGTTAGCACGATTTTTTTTGGTATCCTAAGCGATGCTTTAAATTTTTTTTAGGTTACATGTTTAGAGTTACAGAGGAGGTCTAGTACTAGAATTATTGTTCTCACTCCAATGATCGTGGCGTATGTAACCTGTGTGTATCTGGCTCTGATACTGCCAGTGCCTACCCAGCCACTGACTAGTATCTCTCCCCAGCCTGTCCCCACACACCCTCTCACCTGCTGACCTGTTTTTGGGGGAATCACTCCTGCAGTGTTATTGTGTTCTGCCAGTGCATACAATGATCAGTGTTGCTAACTATAGCTGGCAACACTGATTGTTTTGGGAAAAACCTAACAGGCTGGTTGGAATCAAGTCGATTAATAGATATGACTTGTGTAAAACCAGCTAGCCCATACATAGATTGACTACGGCTGGTCTCTGCATAATTGGCGTAATTTCAATCCATGTATGACCCGCTTAACCACTACGCAGTCCCTAAATACCCTTCCACTCCTGTACATAGTGCTCACTGTCATACTCTCCACACTCCTCTCCTGTACATAGTTCCCACTGTCATACTCTCCACACTTCTCTCCTATACATAGTGCCCACTGTCATACCCTACACACTCCTCTCCTGTACATAGTGCCCACTGTCATACCCTCCACACTCCTCTCCTATACATAGCGCCCACTGTCATACCCTTCACACTCCTCTCCTGTACATAGTGCCTGCTGTCATACACTTCTCTCCTGTACATACTGCTCACTGTCATACCCTCCACACTCCTCTCCTATACATAGTGTTCTCTGTCATACCCTCCACACTCCTCTCCTATACATAGTGCCCACTATCATACCGTCTACATTCCTCTCCTGTACATACTGCCCACTGTCATACCCTCCACACTCCTCTCCTGTACATACTGCCCCATCATACCCTCCACACTTCTCTCTGGTACGTACTACCCTCTGTCATACCCCCACACTCTTCCTGTACATACTGCCCATTGTCATACCCTTCACACTCCTCTCCTGTACATAGTGGGGTAGATTCAAAGAGCAATTGCGTCTGCGTAACCATAGTTACGCAGCGCAATTGCTTACCTGCGCCGGCGTTACGAATGCTCCTGATTCAGGAACCTCGTTACGCCGACTGCAGCCTAAGAAATGACTGGCATAGGGCTCCTTATGCAGTCATATCGTAGGCTGCATTCTTACGTTGGCCGCTAGGTGGCGTTCCCGTTGTGGTCAGCGTATAGTATGCAAATTGCATACTAACGCCGATTCACAACCCTACGCGAGCCATGCGTACGCAGTTTACGTAGTTTGCGTACGTCGGGTTTCGCGTAAGGCTGCTCCTGCTAATAGCAGGGGCAGCCAATGTTGCGTATACCCGTCGTTCCCGCGTTGCGAAGTTTAAATTTTACGTCGTTTGCGTAAGTTAATCGTGAATGGCGCTGGACGCCATTCACGTTCACTTTGAAGCAAATGACGTCGTTGCGACGTCATTTGCCGCAATGCACGTCGGGAAAGTTTCCCGACGGAGCATGCGCACTACGTTTGGCCCCGTGAACGCGCCTAATTTAAATGATCGACGCCCCCTACGTGATCATTTAAATTGCGCGCCCTTACGCCGGGCAGTTTTCCGGAGCGCACACGCAATTTACGGAGCTACTGCTCCGTGAATCGCGCGTAGCGCAGGAAATTTACGGAGGCGCAGCGGCAAAACGGTGCGCTGCGCCTCCGTAAAAAAAGGGGCAAAGCTACCTGAATCTACCCCAGTGCCTTTTGCCGTACCCTTTGCACTCCTCTCCTGTACAATGTGCCCACTGTTAGACCCTCCACATTCCTCTCCCTCACCTGCACATACTTCCCACTTATATACCATCCATACTCCTCCCCTATGTCGCTTACCCACAAAAACAGTTCTTTAAAATTATACTGAATATCCTCAATGTTACCAGCTCTAGAATAGACACACTTTTGTTAGTTCAACTAAAGGAAATCTCAGTTCTCATATTTGTTCTGCCCCATTATAAGTACTCATTTAATTTTGTGATTACTACTGTGATGTATAGAGGAACATAGGGGATCTCAGCTACTCTAAATATAGCACTTCTATAAAAAAGTGGCCCTGAAAATATTTTTTAAATGTTGGCAACTGTGCACTTAGGTACTGCCCAAGGGCCACTGGGTCAGTAGGGGCCCCATGAGAGGCTCCTGGGATCCTGTGATAATAAAGCGGTAGTAAACTTTCCTGACATTACTACTTTTTAGAGGCCCTGGGGTAGGTTATGCCACAACGTACAAGTATGCACAGCATATTAGCACATTAGTGTAGACACGCCGGAGCAAGATGACATCCTGCTCGGCGTGGACCAGGTAAGTGGTGTTCACCTCGTTCCAAGGTAAGTATTTCATAATCGGCTAGTATGCGGTGCATACTAGCCGATTATGCATTTTGCCTTGCAGGTTTTAAAAAAAAAAAAAAAAAGTTTATGCGGTTTACAAGCGCTTTAAATTTTCAGACTGAGCCCTCCAGTGCTGCGCTGTGATGAATCAGGCGGGGCCCGGGTACTTTCATCTTCACCCGGTCTTCCTTCTGGGTTCTGTGCCTTTGGTCACTTGCCTTGGCTAGGCTGCGTTCATGTCATTCCCACGCATTTATTTATTATTTATAAAAGGCCCCACCAAGATCCTCAGCACCAGGCCCATGATGTTCTTAATCTGGCCCTGGGGGAGATAGGAGTCCAGGATGACACACAGGGATTGGGGGGGGGGGGTGTACTTTGAGGTGTTTGTATCATACAGGGCACAAAAAAAATCAGCACAAGGGGCAGTACTTGCATATCCTCCCCCCTCCCCCAAAGAAACCATCTATTGTTCACATCTGCACATCACTTTGCTTACCTCTGCTCCCTCATCCACAGTTCACCTCTGTATTCCACGTTCACGTCTGTACCCCTCCATCCACAGCTCACTTCTGTATCCCCCATCCACCTATGTACCCCCCATGTCCACCTTTATATCTTTCCATCAACCTCTGTATCCTCCCATGTCCACCTTTTTACCCCCCCATCCATGTTCACCTCTGTATCCCCCCATTCACAGCTCACTTCTGTATCCCCCATCCACCTCTGACTGCATCCCCCCATTAAACGTTGACCTCCATATCCTTCCGTCGACCTCTGTATCTCCCTGTCCACTTCTGTACATCCCCATGTCCACCTCTGGGTTCATCTCTGTAATCCCCCTTCACCTCTGTATCCCCCCATGTCCACCTGTGTTGACCTTTGTACCCCCTCATGTCCACCTCTGTACCCCCCATGTCCACCTCTGTGTTCACCTCTGTACCCCCCATGTCCACCTCTGTGTTCACCTCTGTACCCCCTCCACCTCTTTACCCCCCATGTCCACCTCTGTGTTCACCTCTGTACCCCCTCCACCTCTTTACCCCCCCCCATGTCCACCTCTGTACCCCCTCCACCTCTTTTCCCCCCGTCCACCTGTGTTCACCTCTGTACCCCCCCATGTCCACCTCTGTACCCCCCATGTCCACCTCTGTACCCCCCATGTCCACCTCTCTACCCCCCATGTCCACCTCTCACTTCTATACCCCCCCATATTCATCTCTGTACCCCCCATGTCCATCTCTGTACCCCCTCCACCTCTGTACCCCCCCCATGTCCACCTCTGTACCCCCCCATGTCCACCTCTTTACCCCCCCCCCTGTCCACCTCTTTAACCCCCCATGTCCACCTCTGTACCCCCCCCCCCACCCATCTGTGTTTATTAGATCTGACTGGGAGCATCACCTGGATCACATCCTGATCAGCATGTCAACAGAGAAGGTTATACAGCATTACTGCTGCTAGGTGACCAGCTGGGGGCTTGGCTCTCTATAACCAATAGTGCCAGCCTTCCCCTGCATGCACCCATAATGTCACCAGCACTAGGTCCTAATAGACTGCCGCCACTGCCAAGGAGACAGATGCCAGACCAGCGTTATCAATAGCAGGGACAGGACAGCTGGGCAACCCCACAGTGGCAGAACACCAGGGCCCGGTGGCAAGACAATCTTTGCAAACCTGATAGTTCTCCCACTGCTTTGGGCCCTTATATTTTCTTGGTGTGCTGGTGACATATATCCCTTGTTTTCTGCCTCCCTGGGGGGCCCCAGTATAGTAGAAAGGGAGCTCACTGCACATTGTGGGATCGTAGTAAAGGGCCCCAGGATATATATATATATATATATATATATATATATATATATATATATACATATATAAAATTGCATTTTATAGTTGGCCCCCCTACTTTTGTCTCTGTCCCCCCATGTACCCCCCCTAAATATGAAAGCTGGAGATGCCACTGGTGATAGAAAAGATCAAATTTGTTGCTATGGGCAACCCAAGCACTTTTCTCCCTGTGAGGCCATTATAATGAAGGATGGAGCTGATAAAACAATCAGAGATCCTCTGCAAGTGGGATTACGTGAGATTTCACGCATGCAGATGTTGCTTATTGCTACAAATAATCTGCTTTTAATAGGCATTCATAGTAATTACATCCAGCAATTACTATACCAGAGGAAAAAGAATACTCAGTGCTTCTCTGTGTGACATTACCCTCTGGCTGGGAACAGTCCATTTACTGACAAGGCTTTTACCAGATGAGTAAGTGCTGATGACAGCATCTCTTCTATTACGCAGCTCACCCGTAATTGAATTATTACCTGACAGAAAGGTTTTGTATATCCTCCATGCTATTAATTCAGATCATCAACGAGGAAGAAGCTATATCTGTGAAATCAGCTTCACGTTCTGTTCTTCCTTTGCTTTAATGCATTCTATGCACTAAAGAAGTTGTAAGGGGTATGTTTTTTTATTATTAAAACAATAAACATGTTATACTTACCTGCTCTGTGCAATAGTATTACACAGGGCAGCCCAGAACCTCCTCTCTTGGGGTCCCCTGCCAGCACTCTTGTCTCCTCCTCTTCTTTGTCTGCTTCCTATGGTTGTTACCTGGAACTTCCGCTTTAGGCACTCCTTCCCCCTTACATGCCACATTTGGCATGTCATTTTTTTGGGGGGGGCGTGGGTACCTAGTTTTGACAGGTACCCAGCTCCCACTTCCTGCTCTCGCCACCTAGGTGACTCCTCCTCTCCCTCTAGGTGACTGCTTCTCTCCCCCACCCACTCTGTAATCTTCTGGGACACATCACAGGTCCCAGAAGATTGTCTGGGCACTAAGAGAGTGCAGCGCAACTCACGCATGTGCAGCGCGTACCCGACTGGGAAGCCACAAGCTGTCAGAGCTGGGTGCCCACACTTGCAATGCTTGTGGCGGGGGGAGGAGCAAGGCTTCGGGCGGCCACATCTTTGGACCGTAGGACAAGTCAGTGTCTGTTTATTAAAAGTCAGCAGCTACACTTTTTTTTCAGCAGCTGCCACCATAGGAAGTGACTTCCTATGGTGGCACACCCAGAAGAAGCAGAGCAGAGAGGACCCCAGAAGAGGAGGTTTAGGGTCGCTCTGTGCAATACTTTTGCACAGAGCAGGTAAGTATAACATAGTTACATCGTTAGTCAGGTTGAAAAAAGACACAAGTCTATCCAGTTCAACCACAAAAAAAATAAACAAACAAAATAAAAAACACAATACAATCCCATACACACTACTCCATACCCACAGTAACATATTTTTTTAGTAAAAAAATCTAATGCAAAACTTTTTTCTTAATTTCGGGTACAGTAGGAAACCCCTGTCAGGACTTTTCTTGCTCCATTGGGAGATTTTTCTTGTCCAGTTGACACAACAGGAAGGAAACCTCTCCAGAGTGGGTTGCTACTGGAGCACCTGTCTAGATTGAATGATTTTCCCTCTGCTTCTGGTGAACTAAAAATGGGAAATCTCCTACTTAATTGGAAGAGATTTCCTCTCACTTTAAAGCGGAGGTCCACCCGAATTTTTTCAAATACTGCAGCTGCTGACTTTAAAAAAGTCAGCTCATCTCTCGGCTACCCCCGCCGCCATCCTCGGTGAGGGAATCAGCAAGTGAAGCATTGCTGCTTCACTGCCCGGTTCCCTACTGCGCATGCACGAGAGGCACGGCCCGTCCTCACTGGTCCCTGCTCTCTCCTGGGAACAGTGTGCTTCCCAGGAGACAGCTGGGGGGGGGGCAGGAAGTGGCATGACTCCCACGGGAGTCTATGCCCAGAAGTGGGTGCAGATACCTAGGTATCTGCACCCCCCCGAAAGGTGCCAAATGTGACACCGGAGGGCGGGAGGGTTCCATTTTTGCGTGGAACTCCACTTTAAGACAGCAAGTAAAGGAGGGAAATCTACCCAATGGAGCACAGACAGCAATAAAAAATCTAATAGGGGTTCTAACCATTCCCTACGCTATCCAAACCCAAAAACAAACATTTAAAGAAGAATTCCAGGCATGGTATATTTTATACGTAGTTACGTTAGTCAATGTAACTCTATATATACACCATACCCGTCCAATTCCGAATATGGAAATCACTGTAGTAAAAGCATCTACTTCGAGAGGGAAAAAAGATAAAAATCTATATAAACTGCAATGGCACTCACAAGCGGGTGTGGTAGGGGATGACAGTTTGCAGTGAATAGGAAGTTAAAGTATGAACTGGGAGCTATGATCAGTAAAGGAAGGAGGAAAGCCGTATAGAGGGAGTGACATCAGCCTGGAATCCGTCCAGAGGGAACCAGCGTCAAGCTGCCCTGTGTGGCCCTGATGGCCCGTCTGGTGTTCGGATGTCCGTCCAAAGTGTGTATATCCAGCAGGAGTATAGAGAGGAGCTGTCAGTCCATCTGCCGTGAGAGCCAATGGGAATGCATTTTGGAAGCAAACCTCCTTCATCAGCCTCCCGGTTCATAATTGGACTTCCCATTCACTGCAAACTGTCATCCCCCGCAACACCCGCTTGTGAGTGCCATTGCTGTTTATATTTATTTTAATATTTTAATAAATTGTGCTACACAATGCCTGCTTGGTGCTTTTTTGCTTCCCTCTTGCATTTCAGATTGTGGTGGATTCCAAGCCCACTTTTAAAGGCAGCCTTGCAAGCATTTATTGTGTCAGCCAATCTTTTTATTATTGACATTTATTCCTATACCTCCAGGAATAATGCAGCGTACACACGATCATTTTTCAGCATGGAAAAAAACGTCCTTTTTGAAAACGTCATTTAAAATGATCATGTGTGGGCTGCACAAAATTCGAACATGCTGCATTTTTTAACGTTGTTTTAAAAAATGTTGTGTGTGGGCTAAAACGACGTTTTAAACCCGCGCATGCTCAGAAGCAAGTTATGAATTGTCTTTTACTAACAAGGAATCAGCTAAAGCAGCACAAAGGCGATTAGAACTTCCCCTTTAGAGTGCCGTCGTACGTGTTGTACGTCACCGCTCTTTGTTCATCATTTTTTAAAAACGATGGTGTGTGGACAACGTCGTTTTTAATGATGAAGTTGGAAAAACTTCGTTTTTTGGACATGCTGAAAAACAACGTTTTCTTCCATGCCGAAAAATGATCGTGTGTACGCGGCATTAGACTTTTTTGGCTGGTTATTTTAATCAGTTGTTTAATCGGTTGCTTAATTACATTCTTGACCACAGGATTGACACAGAGATAGCGCTGTATAGTATATTGCGTTTTGTGAAGCTGCTTCTTTGCTGATCTCCACTTTCTTCTGGGTCCTGCGTTGAGCATCTGCCCTGCTGTATTCTGAACACTGACTGAATGCAAATCGCTCTCTGACTGGACAAGGTGGAGAGGCGGGGTCTAGAAATGTGCAAATTTGTTTAGTTAAAAATTAGTTTTTTAACAAATTTAGACAAATTCATTAAAGTGGAGGTTCACCCGGAAATGAAAATTTTTAACATTAGATTCATGCTCATTTTGTCTAGGGGAATCGGGTAGTATTTTTAAAATCGAAGCCGTACTTACCGTTTTAGAGATACATCTTCGCTGCCGCTTCCGGGTATGGGCTGCGGGACTGGGCGTTCCTATTTGATTGACAGTCTTCCGACGGTCGCATCTATCGCGTCACGATTTTCCGAAAGTAGCCGAACGTCGGTGCGCAGGCGCCGTATAGAGCCGACGTTCGGCTTCTTTCGGCTACTCGTGACGCGATAGATGCGACCGTCGGAAGCCTGTCGGAAGCCTGTCAATCAAATAGGAACGCCCAGTCCCGCAGCCCATACCCGGAAGCGGCAGCGAAGATGTATCTCTAAAACGGTAAGTACGGCTTCGATTTTAAAAATCCTACCCGATTCCCCTTGACAAAATGAGCATGAATCTAATGTTACATTTTTTTTCTAGGGTGAACTCCCGCTTTAATTCGGAAATATCCGAATTTTAGAATTTGTGAATTTCCGAATATTGGAAAAATTCGAAAGTTTGAAAATTCAGAAATTCGGAAATATGAAATTCGAAAATAAGAATGAAAGTCCGAGAATTCAAAAGAAAGAAAATCTGAAAATAAGAAAGAAAATTCAAAAACCTGAAAATTCGAAAATCTGAAATAATAACTAACTAATAATAACTTAACTATTACTAACTATTAAATTATAGTCGGTGTTGGAGGAGGCCGGGCTCGGTGTCGGAGTAGATCGGGGAGGACGGTCTGTATTGTCGGAGGTCTGGGTGGTCGGTCTCATGTCGGAGGACACCAGGCAGATCCATATCGCTACGGAGCTTGTCATATAGCTACGAGTATACGGTTTACCGGAGGAGTGTCCAGGGTGTCCGCATTGGGTCTGAGGTCCATCCTATACAGTACACAAGATAAAGGCCGTGGCTAGGTCATAGCCGACTGTGGGTTTTGGCTTATTTTCGGTAAGCGGCCAATTTATCGGTGGTGGGCACTTCGGTTTGCAAGCACTGTGGTGTTAACTGATTGGACTTCTTTGGACTTGTACAATCTATGGTCCTCTGTGACTCTGTTTTTATGTTATACTGGCACCATCACTCACTCACCCTTGGGGTTGCCATATTTCATCAGTTACTTTTAATAATATATAATATAATCCCTTTTTGAGGATTGATTTAAATTAACTTCTTTTGGCGCAGTTCTTTCTTTATTTAAAGCGGTGGTTCACCCTAAAAAACAAGTTTCTACCATGAAATTCAGCATACTAGCGCGAGCTACAGTATGCCTTTATTTAATTTTTTTGGGCTGTACTCACAGTTTAATCCCGTAGTTAAGTTTCAGACTCCCCGCGGGGAATGGGCGTTCCTATGCAGAGGGAACATGATTGATGGCTGGCTATGGCGCGTCACGCTTCCCGAAAATAGCCGGAGTAGGACTCGGCTCTTCGCGGCGCTATACGGCACCTGCGCACAGACTAGGAGCTGACTGCGCAGGCGCCGTGAAGAGCCAAGTCCTATTTCGGCTATTTTCGGGAAGCGTGACGTGCCTTAGCCGGCCGTCAATCATGTTCCCCTCTGCCTAGGAACGCCTACTAGGCAAAAAAAAAAAAGGCATACTGTAGCTTGCACTAGTATGCTGGATGGCATGGAAAAAAAAGAAATATTTTTTTTAGGGTGAACCCCCGCTAAATTATAGGTATTGGAATTTCCTTTCAAATTTGGCTGTTAGTGAACGTAACAAATACAAATTTAATCCGAAGTTACGATCTAAAGCCGTATCTAAACGAATGGAACATAATGAATTAATTAAAATAAGTAACAATAAGTTAAGTTTTAAGTATTGATATTATTTATTATTATTTTGTGCCGTTCCATTTGTTTAGATGCAACATTCTTTATTTCGGATAATCCATAACTTCATATAAATTTGTATTTGTTACGTTCACTAACAGCCAAATTTGAAAGAAAATTGCAATACCTATAATTTAATAGTTAGTTATTATTAGTTAAAGACTGTAGATCATTTTTGGATTTTCATTATTTCTAATTTTTGGATTTTCTTTTCTAATTTTCAAATTTCAGAATGTTCGAAATAATGAATTCCGAATTTTCAAATTTCCGAATATTCAAATTTTTACATTTCTGAAAAAACCGAATGAAACAAAATCAATCAACTTTTTCGGCAGTGTACATGTCTAGCGGGGTGATGTGTTGGAAAGATCATGCCAGCCTGCATATATGAATTTCAGCACGCGGTTTGTGCCTTCGTGCACGCTCATTGCTTGTAGCCTGTGACCAGCAATTCTGTGGTCTGATTACAATTCTTTTACTGACCCAGCTTGTTCCTTCACCCATCTGCAACACCTTCTTTTCTACCCATCTTCTGTAGTTTTGATCCTGGTTTGTTCACCAACAATGATTCCCCCTTGATGCTCTGGTTCTTTGCTACCCATGAGTTTTTGATCCAGCCCATTTCTGGCTCTGTGTTTGCCTGCCAATCTTGTACCGGCTTGCCCATTTGTTGCTGACTCCAGATTGATCTTATTCTCTTCTTATCAGAGGTCTTTCTCTCATGGTCTCTTCCAGGGCTCAAGTCCTGCGGGAGCGCGTGGGAACGGAGTTCCTGCACTTTTTTCACAACAGCAACTCAGTTCCCTTTACAGGACTAGAGCAGCCGAGAGCAGCCGAGCTGCCCGAGCCAATCCTTCACTAAGAGGCGATGCCCAGCTCGAGTCACTATCAGTGGCAGGCGATCCTTTATGTTATTGGCCGCTTCCTGTATGGATTCATCAGGTAGTGTGCGGGTATTCTGTCACTTCCTCGATGCCTGGGAGCTTTTGACATTGTTCCCAGGAGACATTGCAGAGGTCTGCCGCGAGTTATCGGGGGATTAAGAAAAAACATGCGGTTTAGTAATTATGCATATGAGCGTATCATTTTTTTTTTTTTTGGC
The DNA here is from genome assembly GCF_905171775.1 of Rana temporaria. NCBI lineage: Eukaryota > Metazoa > Chordata > Amphibia > Anura > Ranidae > Rana > Rana temporaria. Next base: position 450,767,043 of record NC_053492.1, on the reverse strand, counting down.
GGGGGAGTGGATCTTGGGTGGGAGTTCCCACACTTTTTTCCCCAGGACTTGACCCCTGGTCTCTTCATTCCATTTGATTTCCACAACAGTGCTCTCAGGTTCCAACATCCACCCGGAATCATGGCACTCTTTCACCTGTAAACCCACGATCCTCTTCCCCAGGGGTGTTTATACTGAAGCAGTAAGAGAAGCTGACCTCTTCATTTTAGGATCTCGATCCAGGAATGAGATATTTTGAGACAGCAGACAGAACTTTCGGGGGGTTTTTTTCACATGTTTTAAAGCTTCTCCCTTTGCTACTTTGCTGTAAAAAAAAAAAAAGCCTGTTGTTGAGCTCAATAACTTAAAGTGATACTAAAGTCTAATTTTTTTTGTTAAAAATAACAAACATGTTATACTTACCTGCTCTGTGCAGTTGGTTTTGCACAGAGCAGCCCATATCCTCCTTTTCTCGGGTCCCTCACCGGTGCTCCTGACCTCTCCCTCCTGCCGAGTGCCCCCCGCAGCAAGCAGCTTGCTATGGGGGCACCCATGCCACAGCCCCCTGTGTGCATTCAACAACTCCCCCAGGCCGCTGGTGGAGCGACACTAGCACAACTGCCCCTACCCTCCGCGGCACTAACACCCCCATGCTGTGTGACTGGCTGTGCAGTAGTGGGAAACCCTAACTTTAGCAACTCCTACGGGGGGTAGTGCTACATACTAGTATATCCTAAATACAGCACAGCACATATACCAAAATATGTAACAGCTCATGTAATTAAACAAGGGTGCTGTAAAATTGTCTCTCTCCATAAGCAAAAAAAAAGCTCCACAAACAGCAATGTAGCTCCAGGAGAAAATGGCAGGGCATGAGAAAGTATACATCTCCGTTTATGGAACTGTGGACTAGCAGTCATATACGTATAATCCCAAAAGGCAACACACTGTAGTGTAGATGCCATAATAATCTGCATCATTAGTGATCCATTCTAACTGATTCACAGACTGATATATGTAAGATGACATATATGATGCAGTGCAAGATCTCCAAAGTCTTGTAAAGAGAATAACACGGAATATAGCAGCCACACTGGTGCTAGGTGTTTTCCTGGTGTGATGTTTGGGGGATTAGTAGGATCTCTGGACACAAGCCTCTTGAAATAAACAAATCCTTTATTTCAAATTTAAAAGGCGTGTCCGCAGCAAAAGCAAGAGTGCATATCAATGGACTCCATACCAGGTTAACATATTCCCAATTAACTAAACATTCTGTGCTGCGCTAAACCAAGTAATTATAGTGCAACGATTGGTGAGATACCAAAAAAATGATTTAACCACTTAAGGACCGAAAGGATTTTCCCCTTTAACAACTTAAAGAAGAGCTCCGCCGTTAAAAAAAATATTAAAAGCCAGCAGCTACAAATACTGCAGCTGCTGACTTTTAATATATGGATACTTACCAGTCCTGGATTCCAGCGACGTCTGCAGCAGAGGACGAGCAACCGCTCGTCTATCTTCTGCCCCCACCGCCATCGTCGGTGAGGGAATCAGGAAGTGAAGCGTCCCGGCAGGCAGGGTGGCGGGACAACCGCCGACAGATTACATACAGGAGAATCTCCTGTTTACATGACGGCCTCTTTAATACAAAGTCCCACCTCCTATGATAGACAGAACAGTCAGGAGACCCAGGAGACAGGACTTACAGCCGCCGCCGAGTAAACAGGAGATTCTCCTGTATGTAATCTGATGGCGCTCGTCCCCTCCCTGTCACCTCCGAGGCAGCGCTGATAAATACAGTATATATCTTTGGGGCCACAAAAGATATGTATATCCAAATTTATATCCAAATTACCAGGGGGGCCACATTAAACCAGAAAGCGGGCCGCAATTGGCCTGTGGGCCGGACTTTGGACATGCCTGGTTTAAGAGATATGACTGATTGGATTTTCAGGAAGTCAGCTCTGTGATTCAAAAAATGCATAATCTTTTCTGGCAGGGAGGATCTCTTAGAACAGTGATTGCATCATACCCCCTTCTCTCTCTCTCTAACTGTAATCAGACTACATTTCCCATGAATCCTTGGGAAGGGAGTGAATGTGGGAGGGTACACATGCTTCTGGATAGGCCCTCAGGCAGCCTAGCAGCCAGATGTCCAACAGGATAGGCCTCAGGCTCTGGCCTAGCAGCCCGGGGCAGTACAACACACATCCACCCAGACAGCCGCCCAGGTGGCACAGAACCCCGATCACCTGACCTCACCCAAATAAATAGGCTCTCCCAGCAGGCCTAGGGACCAAAGAAAATCCCTGCCCATTGGCTGAGACACCCCATCTATTCCTAATCTGTCCTTGCAATGCCCTTATTTTATCTAATGCCACCAGATACCCAGCCATCTAGAGACAGAAGAGAGAAGTGCAACAATTTCAGAATTAGGGCAACATCAATTGATCTCCTATTAATTGGCCAAGGCAACTATACTTGGCAGGTAAATTTACTAGCAACCATGCCTAAACACCAGGGTGCTACACCTGTTAAACCTGCCAGACCAGGACCAAGATGTTCAGCAAAAGTTTCAGTTACGGGGTTGGGACAAACCAAATATCACTTACAGGCAGTGACGGCTCATCCACTAGGGGTGCACGGCACCACCCCCCCTATCCATGCGTCCGCCCCCTGATCTACATACAGGGACGCGGGACCATGGATTCCAATGGGGGGGGGGGGTTTAAGCACATAATTAGAGCCAGAGGCACTGTGCTCTGAGCCTACCCAGTTGTGTTACAATAGCGAGTGAATATTTGCTATTGTAACACTGAATCTCCCGCCAGCCAATCAGTCATCCGATTGGTCTGAAAGGAGGAGATTCGATCAGATTGGCCAGCAGGAGACGCACGGCGCACGTATGCAGTGGAAGAGGTATGCAGTGGAACCAAGCAAGCAGCCCGGAGAGAAGCCACCACCGCCCGCGAAATGGGGTAAGTGCGGGGCTTCGACTGATTCAACGACCAGGGGGGTGCCACCAGCTGCCACTGCGGGGTTGCTGACAACAGTCACCTTTTCCCCCCAAAATAATACAAAACCTGTTGCTGTTAAATGTATATAAATATATTTATACATTTATAAGTAAAGTTGATCCAGGGAACATTAGATTGCCTCTCAGGGGATCAGAAAGGGATTTTTTCACCTGCTGGAGCAAATTGGATCATGCTCTGCTGGGGTTTTTTGCCTTCTTTTGGATCAAATGTGGGTGTGGGATTGTGTATATAGGATTGTCAGCCCCCCCCCCCCCCTTTTATTGGTTGAACTAGATGGAATTGTGTATTTTTTCAACCAGACTAACTATATAACTGTTATTTTTTATTTATTTTTTGTCCATAGCTCCACTTTTGGGCACCAGAAGAGATTCAGGCAAATAAGTTTAGGATGTAATTAAATAATGTGCAACTAATGTGGTGACAAAGAAAAAATCGTATTCTTTGGAACAAATCATTTGTACCACTTGGAAGGATAACATGCTGTAATTGGCAGCACAGGTAAGAGCCGGTTCACACTGGGGCGACTTGCGATCCGACTTCATGTCGCCTCAAGTCGTCCCAAGTCGTGCTGTAGAGAAAAACAATGTAAGTGAATGGGAGCGGTGTTAATACACACGACTCAAGGCGATCCAACTTCAGAAAAGGTTCCTGTACTACTTCAATCCGACTTGTAGGCGATTTGTACCCATTGATTTCAATGGAAGTCATCTCAGAAGTCGGATCTCTGTCTTAACTGAAGCTACTTTCCCGGAAGATAACATACATTTCTCAGGCAAACCCTCCCCACCCCTCACTCTCCCAGAGCTGATTGTTGTTTTATTGGCCACTGGAATGTCTCCTGTCCTGGAGACGACTTCAAGTAGTGTTGTAAATCTCCCCAGATCGCCCTGTGGTTCATGCTCAATTCGTGTTGGAGTTGCTTCTGAAAGTCGTGCTGGAAGTCGCCCTAGTGTGAACCGACTCTAGTATTACTAACTATAAACGCTTGAACAAACCATTTTTGAATTCCTATTGAGGCCTCGTACACACGACGGGACATGTCCGATGAAAACGGTCCACGGACCGTTTTCATCGGACATGTCCGCTGGCGGATTTTGGTCTGATGGCTGTACACACCATCAGACCAAATTTCCCACGGACAGTGAACGCGGTGACGTGGCCGCGCCGTCGCCGCCACGATGACGCGGCGACGTGCGCGACCCTGGAAGGTCAATGCTTCCACGCATGCGTCGAATCACTTCGACGCATGCGAGGGCTTTCGGCCGAGCGGACATGTCTGGTGAGTCGTACAGACAACCGAACATGTCCGACGGACAGGCTTCCAGCGGACATGTTTCTTAGCATGCTAAGAAACATTTGTCCGCTGGAAACCTGTCCGATCCGCCGGAAAATTGTCCGGTCGGCCGTACAGACGACCGAACATGCCCGCGGAAACTGGTCCGACGGACCAGTTTCAGCAGACATGTTCGGTCGTGTGTACGAGGCCTTAGTGTTTGGTGAAGAAGATTTTGGAATACTGATCATCTAGTAACCCAGGAATTTACTGTATTTCCTTACTGCAGAAAAAAATGAATTAAGTACATTACAGATGATATTCATGTGATGTAAAGGTACATTATCAGGCAAGAACATGTGATGGTTCAACCCTGCCAGAGAGGCAGTGCATGAAATCCAAATTAAGAGTAAGTTTACACCTTATTAAGTAAAATCCATCACGAGGAAAAATGCTTTTCAACTTGGAAAACGAAAAAAATGTTAATGAGGTCTATTAATCCTTTCCTTTTATACAGTCCTTATCAAAAGTTTAAGACCACTTGAAAAATGGCAAAAAATCATATTTTACATTGTTGGATCTTAAAGGGGAGTTCCAGCCAATTTGTATGTTTATTAAAAGTCAGCAGCTACAAAAAGTGTAGCTGCTGGCTTTTAATAAACAGCCACTTACCTGCTCCAGCGCTCCAGCGCTCCAGCGACGCGCCGGCCGGGGCTCCGCTCCTCTCCCCCCCTCCCCGGCCGGCGTCTTCATTCTCAGTGTGGGCACCCGGCCGTGACAGCTTTCGGCTTCACAGCCGGGCACCCACTGCGCATGCGTGAGCGGCACTGCGCATGCGCGAGCGGCGCGGCCCGGCGCCGTGTAATTGGCCAGGAGATCGCCTAGGACCTGTGACGTGTCCTAGGCGATCGCCTACAGCAGCCCCTTCCTGTAGGCGATTAAGCTTAGTCGCCTACAGGAAGGAGGAAGTGGGACAGGAAGTCCCACTCGTGCTGAAGCCCCCACTCCCCCCCCAAAAAAATTACATGCCAAATGTGGCATGTAAGGGGGAGAGGAGTGGGTTAAGAGGAAGTTCCAAATTTGGGTGGAACTCCTCTTTAACAAGGTTCCAAGTAGAGCTTCAACATGCAACAAGAAGAAATGAGAGTGAGACAAAACATTTTTTGAGCATTCAATTTAATGAAAACAACGAATAAACTGAAACAGGCTGTTTTTCAGCTGATCAAAAGTTTAGGACCACACCTCCAAAAAAAAACTAAACCCCCCCCCAAACAGAAATCCAACTTCCAAACATGAACTCAGTAATGAGTAGCTCCGCCGTTATTGTTGATCACTTCAAAAATTTGTTTCGGCATGCTTGATGCAAGCGTTTCCATGAGGTGAGTGGGAACATTTCTCCAAGTGGTGAAGACAGCCGCATGAAGGCCATCTACTGTCTGGAACTGTTGTCCATTTTTGTAAACTTCCCTTTCCATCCATCCCCCAAAGGTTCTCAATTGGATTTAGATCAGGGGAACACGCAGGATGGGCCAAAAGAGTGATGTTATTCTCCTGGAAGAAGTCCCTTGTCCTGCGGGCATTGTGTACTGTATGTAGCGTTGTCCTGTCTGTCGTTACCACACAGACGAGGGCCCTCAGTCACGAGGAATGCTCTCTGCAACATCTGGACATAGCCAGCGGCCGTTTGACGCCCCTGCACTTCCTGAAGCTCCATTGTTCCACTGAAGGAAAAAGCACCCCAGACCATTATGGCGCCCCCTCCACTGTGGCGCGTAGAAAACATCTCAGGTGGGATCTGCTTGTCATGCCAGTAACGTTGGAAACCATCAGGACCATCAAGGTTAAATTTTTTCTCATCAGAGAATAAAACTTTCTTCCACCTTTGAATGTCCCATGTTTGGTGCTCTCTTGCAAAGTCCAAATGAGCAGTTCTGTGGCGTTCAAGGAGACAAGGTTTTTGAAGAAGTTTTTTGTTTTTGAAGCCCTTCAGTCTCAGATGGCGTCTGATGGTTATGGGGCTGCAGTCAGCACCAGTAAGGGCCTTAATTTGGGTCGAGGATCGTCCAGTGTCTTGATGAGAGACCCTGCTTATGCAGTTCAGCAACCCGACCACGTTCAAAAAGGGAGAGTTTTTTTGCCTTTGCCATTACATCGTGTGACTACCTGACAGAAAATTACAATGAATCCACATCTTTGCACAGATTTGGCCTTTTAAAGGCATGTGGTCCTAAACTTTAGATCAGCTGAAAAACAGCCTGTTACAGTTTATTCATTGTTTTCATTAAATCGAATGCTCAAAAAATGTTTTGTCTCACTCTCATTTCTTCTTGTTGCATGTTGAAGCTCTACTTGGAACCTTGTTAAGATCCAACAATCCAAAACACATTGGGTTTCTTAAAAAGGCTTGAATCAGCCAGAGATGATATTTCAGTTATACAGGGCCTCGAAAAATTATTCACCCCTTGAAATATGTCATGTTACAACCAAAAACATTAATGTGTTTTATTGGGATTTTATGTGATGGACCAACACAAAGTGAAACATTATTGTCAAGTAGAAGGAACATGATAAATGGTTTTCCTAATTTTTTACAAATAAAATATGTGAGAGGTGTGGCGTGCATTTGTAATCAGCCTCCGTTACTATGATACCCCTAACTAAAATCTAGTGGAATGAATTGCCTTCAGAAGTCACCTAATTAGTAAATAGAGTCCACCTGTGTGTAATTAAATTTCGGTATAAATACAGCTGTTCTGTGAAGCCCTCAGAGGTTTGTTAAAGAACCTTAGTGAACAAACAGCATGAAGGCCAAGGAACACACCAGACAGGTCAGGGATAAAGTTGTGGAGAAGTAAAAAGCAGGATTAGGTTATAAAAAAATATCCCAAGCTTTGAACATCTCACAGAGCACTGTTCAATCCATCATCTAAAAATGGAAAGGGTATGACACAACTGCAAACCTACCAAGACATGGCCGTCCACCTAAACTGTGAGGCCGGGCAAGGAGAGCATTGATCAGAGAAGCAGCCAAGAGGCCCATGGTAACTCTGGGGGAGCTGCAGAGATCCACAGCTCAGGTGGGAGAATCTGTCCACAGGACAACTATTAGTCGTGCTCTCCACAAATCTGACCTTTATGAAAGTTGCAAGACGAAAGCCATTGTTGAAAGAAAGCCATAAGAAGTTCCGTTTGCAGTTTGTGAGAAGCCATGTGGGGGACACAGCAAACATGTAGAAGAAGGTGCTCTGGTCAGATGAGACAAAAATGTAACTTTTTGGCTTAAAAGCAAAACGCTATGTGTGGCAGAAAACTAAGGGCTCTTTCACACGTCCGTTCAGTTTTTCAGATCAGTTTTTTTTTCATCAGTTGATCCGTTTTTCCATCAGTTTTTCGTCAGTTTTTCATCAGTTTTTGCATCAGTTTTTGCATCAGTTTTTCCATCCGTTTTTTTTTTTTTTTTTGGGGCTTTTTACATAGAAAAACGGATGTTAGCGGAACGGATGATAAACGGATCGGTTTTTCGTCCGTTCCGTTTTTTAGACGGAAGAAAAATAGGGTTTTCTTCCGTCCAAAAAAACGGAACTGAACGCAGACGGATGCTAACGGACGTTAGCGGATGGTTATCCGCTAACGGACGCTAGCCCATAGGGAAGCATTGCGGTCCGTTAACGGCGTCCAAAAAACGGACGAACAGAACGGACGTGTGAAAGAGCCCTAACACTGCACATCACCCTGAACACACCATCACCACATGAAACATGGTGGTGGCAGCATCATGTTGTGGGAATGCTTTTCTTCAGCAGGGACAGGGAAGCTGGTCAGAGTTGATAGAAAGGTGGATGGAGCCAAATACAGGGCATTCTAAAGGCCTCGTACACACGACCGAACATGTCCGCTGAAACTGGTCCGCGGACATGTTCGGTCGCGTGTACGGCCGACCGGACAATTTTCCGGCGGATCGGACAGGTTTCCAGCGGACAAATGTTTCTTAGCATGCTAAGAAACATGTCCGCTGGAAGCCTGTCCGTCGGACATGTTCGGTCGTCTGTACGACTCACCAGACATGTCCGCTCGGCCGAAAGCCCTCGCATGCGTCACCGCGTATCCTGTCCGCGCGGATTTCTGTTTGATGGTGTGTACAACCATCAGACAGAAATCTCCGAGCGGAAATGTCCGATGAAAACGGTCCGCGGACCGTTTTCATCGGACATGTCCCCTCGTGTGTACGAGGCCTTAGAGGAAAACCTGTTATGCCCTGTACACACGATCGGACCTTTGTCCGACCATATTTACATCGGATTTTCCACGGAATTTCATCAGAGTAAAATAGAACATGTTCCCTATGTAAACTCCGATGGAATTCATCGGAATTTCCGATGGAATTACTCCGATAGGGCATACACACGGTCGAAATCTTCGATGGAAAAAGTCAGATGGACTTTTTCCTTCGGAAATTCCAACCGTGTGTACGGGGCTTAAGAGTCTGCAAAAGACTTGAGACTGGGGTGGAGGTTCACCTTCCAGCAGAAGAATGACCCTAAACATACAGCCAGAGCTACAATGTAATGGTTTAGAATAGATCAAAGCATACTCATGTGTTAGAATGGCCCGGTCAAACTCCAGACCTAAATCCAATTGAGAATCTGTGGCAAGACTTGAAAATTGCTGTTCCCAGAAGCTCTCCAGGTGTTGTGGTCAGATGAGAAGAAGGTGTTGTGGTCAGATGAGACCAAAATGTAACTTTTTGGCCTAAAAGCAAAACGCTATGTGTGGCGGAAAACTAACACTGCACATCACCCTGAACACACCATCCCCACCCTGAAACATGGTGGTGGCAGCCTCATGTTGTGGGGATGCTTTTCTTCAGCAGGGACAGGGAAGCTTGTCAGATTTAATGGAAAGATGGATGGAGCCAAATACAGGGAAATCTTAGAAGAAAACCTGTTAGAGTATACAAAAGACTTGAGACTGGGGGGAGGTTCGCCTTCCAGCAGGACAATGACCCTAAACAATAAACATACAGCCAGAGCTACAATGGAATGGTTTAGATCAGAGCATATTCATGTGTTAGAATGGCCCAGTCAAAGTCCAGACCTAAATCCAATTGAGAATCTGTGGCAAGACATGAAAATTGCTGTTCACAGACGCTCTCCATCCAATCTGACAGAACTTGAGCCATTTTGCAAAGAAGAATGGGCAAAAATGTCTCTCTCTAGATGTGCAAATCTGGTAGAGACATCCCCAAAAAGACTTGCAGCTGTAATTGCAGTGAAAGGTGGTTCTACAAAGTATTGACTCAGGGGGGCTGAATACAAATGCCCCCCACACTTTTTAAATATTTATTTGTAAAAATTTGGAAAAACTTTTATCATTTTGCTTCCACTTCACAATTATGTCCCACTTTGTGTTGGTCTATCACATAAAATTTAAGTTTTTGGTTGTAACATGACAAATTGTGGAAAATTTCAAGGGGTATGAATACTTTTTCAAAGGCACTGTAGTTGATGATAGATCATATAGTATCTCAGGACCTCCAAATTTAAAGTCTATGGGCCTAATCCTCAGCCAGGCGGCGTAACTTAACTTTCAGCAGTTAAGTTACACTGACTTAAAATTTCTACCTAAGTGCCTGATCCACAAAGCACTTACCTAGAAATTACACGCCGTGTAACTTAAGTGCCTCCGTCGCAAGGCGGTCCTCCTCTCCGGGGGGCGTTTAAAATTTAAATGAGGCGCGCTCCCGCGCCGGCCGTACTGCGCATGCGTGTGACGTAATTTTCCCGACGTGCATCGCGCGAACGTAATTGACGCCGGGCTTTGTGGATTGCGACGGGACACTAAAGTTGCGACGGGTGAAAAAAAATATACGCGCCGGGAAAACAAATAATTATAAAAAAAAAATGACAGCGTCGCTCAGCATGCATTCCTGAGAGGGAGAACTCCATGCCAATTTTCAAAGAAAAAACCGGCATGGGTTCCCCCCCCCAGGAGCATACCAGGCCCTTAGGTCTGGTATGGGTTGTAAGGAGACCCCCCCACGCCGAAAAATCGACGTAGGGGGTCCCCCTACAATCCATACCAGACCCGTATCCAAAGCACGCTACCCGGCCGGTCAGGAATGGGAGTGGGGACGAGCGAGCGCCCCCCCCCCCCTCCTGAGCCGTGCCAGGCCGCATGCCCTCAACATGGGGGGGTTGGGTGCTCTGGGGCAGGGGGGCGCACTGCGGGCCCCCCCACCCCAGAGCACCCTGTCCCCATGTTGATGAGGACAGGACCTCTTCCCGACAACCCTTGCCGTTGGTTGTCGGGGTCTGCGGGCGGGGGCTTATCGGAATCTGGGAGTCCCCTCAAATAAGGGGGCCCCCAGATACCGGCCCCCCACCCTAAGTGAATGGATATGGGGTACATCGTACCCCTATCCATTCACCTGGAGGCAAAAAGTTAAAGTCATTAAACACACAACACAAGGGTTTTTAAAATAATTTATTAGTCTGCTCCGGAGGCCCCCCCTGTCTTCTTTATTAGCTCTAATACCAGGGGGGGCTTCTTCTTCCACTCTCCGGTGGTCTTCTCCGCTCTCCGGGGGGGGTTTCTTCTTCCGCTCTCCGGGGGGGGGTCTTCTCCGCTCTCCGGGGGTCTTCTATCCTCGCCGCTCTCCGCTGTTGACTCGGCGAACCCCGGTTCTTCTGCAGCTGTCCGGTGCCCTCTTCTTCAGCGCTGGCTGCCTGCTATCTTCGTGTGTTAGCTCAATTACTAGCAGGCAGCCATCGCGGTCTTCTGTGACGTCACCTTCTTCTCTTCTGTTCTTCTCCCCTCTTCCGATGTTGACACGTCGCCTCTTGTCACTGCAATGATGGAAGCGCGCCTTGCATCCCATTTATATAGGCATCACGTCCCATCATGCTCCGGTAGGTACCCACGTGGTGGGTGCACGTGGGTAGGCACCCACCACGTGGGTACCTGCCGGAGCATGATGGGACGGTGATGCCTATATAAATGGGATGCAAGGCGCACTTCCATCATTGCAGTAACAAGAGGCGACGTGTCAACATCGGAAGAGGGGAGAAGAACAGAAGAGAAGAAGGTGACGTCACAGAAGACCGTGATGGCTGCCTGCTAGTAATTGAGCTAACACACGAAGATAGCAGGCAGCCAGCGCTGAAGAAGAGGGCACCGGACAGCTGCAGAAGAACCGGGGTTCGCCGAGTCAACAGCGGAGAGCAGCGAGGATAGAAGAAGACCCCCGGAGAGCGGAGAAGACCCCCCCCCCGGAGAGCGGAAGAAGAAACCCCCCCCCCGGAGAGCGGAGAAGACCCCCGGAGAGTGGAAGAAGAAGCCCCCCCTGGTATTAGAGCTAATAAAGAAGACAGGGGGGGCCTCCGGAGCAGACTAATAAATTATTTTAAAAACCCTTGTGTTGTGTGTTTAATAACTTTAACTTTTTGCCTCCAGGTGAATGGATAGGGGTACGATGTACCCCATATCCATTCACTTAGGGTGGGGGGCCGGTATCTGGGGGCCCCCTTATTTGAGGGGACTCCCAGATTCCGATAAGCCCCCGCCCGCAGACCCCGACAACCAACGGCAAGGGTTGTCGGGAAGAGGTCCTGTCCTCATCAACATGGGGACAGGGTGCTCTGGGGTGGGGGGGCCCGCAGTGCGCCCCCCTGCCCCAGAGCACCCAACCCCCCCATGTTGAGGGCATGTGGCCTGGCACGGCTCAGGAGGGGGGGGGGGGCGCTCGCTCGTCCCCACTCCCATTCCTGGCCGGCCGGGTAGCGTGCTTTGGATACGGGTCTGGTATGGATTGTAGGGGGACCCCCTACGTCGATTTTTCGGCGGAGGGGGGGGGTCTCCTTACAACCCATACCAGACCTAAGGGCCTGGTATGCTCCTGGGGGGGAACCCATGCCGGTTTTGATTTTACAAATTGCCGTGGAGTTCTCCCTCGGGAATGCATACCAAATGCCGTCGCTTGAATGTGCTTTTACATGGTGTTACTAACTTTACACCATGTAAAAGCAGCCCTAGTTTTACACTTGGCAAACTAAAACTTACGGCGAAAAAACGAAGCTGAAAAGCTTTGTGGATCGCCCTAAGTGCTAATTTGCATACCAAAAGCGGCATTTCGACTCGAAATGCCCCCAGTGGCGGATGCGGTACTGCATCCTAAGATCCGGCAGTGTAAGTCCCTTACAGATGTCGGATCTTCTGCCTAACTTTGGAAAACTGCTTCTGAGGAAACAGAAAAATAAATCTTCTTCAAAGTCTGGGTGAAATCACCTTCTGACAAAGTTTCAGGAGCATCAATACGTAGACATGTGACCTGCTGTGTATTTCATTAGCATCCGGCTACCCAGGTCAGGGGGAAAGGGTTAAAGGGGTTGTAAACCTTCATGTTTTTTCACCTTAATGCATCCTATGCATTAAGGTGAAAAAACATCCGCTACTTACCAGCCCCCGTTTACTTACCTGAGCCCTCGAAAGTGCCACTTTGAGAACGCGCTTGCTTCTTGGCTCTTCTCGGCCCGCTCTTCATTGGATAGATTTATAGCAGCGCAGCCATTGGCTCGCCATTGTCAATTAACTCCAATGACGCGAGGGCCGGGGGGGCGGGGCCGAGTCCTGTAGTCGGCGGCCATGGACGCCGGATACAGGACTCGCCCGGAAGGTAACCCCCATGGGAGAGCGCTTCCCAGGGGGGTTACCAGAAGCGGGGAGGAGACGAGACAGCCGACGAGGGACCCCAGAAGATGTGGATCGGGGCCACTCTGTGCAAAACAAGCTGCACGGTGGAGGTAAGTATAACATGTTTGTTATTTTATAAAAACAAAAAACAAACCCATACAACCCCTTTAATGTTTTGCCACCTTTCCCAAATTTGTTTGAAGGCTTTCACTAAAGTTCAGCCTCCCTCCTGTGTTCTATAAAAGGGAAGAGGTCCGGATCCTAGGGAGCTCCAGGGAACACTTTCAGAAATGCATGGGGAACACATGCAACTAGAGACTTGCTGAGGCCTTCTCTGTTCAAGCATTGCCAAGCATTGACTTTTCTTAACCACTTCCAGGCCGCCGCATGTACATTTACGTCGGCAGAATGGCACGGACAGGCACATTGGCGTACCTGTACGTCCCTGCCTAGACGTGGGTCGGGGGTCCGATCGGGACCCCCCCCCCGGTACATGCGGCGGTTCCCGTGGCTGTCCGAGCGATCTGGAATGAGGGGGCGGCTGTTCGTTTTTGTCCGCCCCCTCCGGATCGCTCTCAGCCAATCCACGCACTCCCCCTGCGTGTCACTTCCTCCTCCTGTGTAAACACAGGAAGAGGGAAGTGATGTGATCTCTCCTCTCGGCGGTATTTTCAACCGCCGCTGAGGAGAGATCACATCACACAGTGAGTCTGCACAACACTACACTGACACCAGGACACACAGGCACATTTAACCCCTTGCAATCAACCCCCCCCCCCTACCCCCCTGTCACAGTGTCACTGAATGCAGTGATCATATATGTACTGATCACTGCATTTAGTGTCAGTGTGACAGGCAGTTAGTGTTAGGTCCAGGGTAGCCCCCGTACCCCCCCTAATAAAGTTTTAACCCCTTGATCACCGCCCTAGTTAACCCTTTCACTCCCTATTGCCTGTGTCACTAAGCGATCATTTTTCTGATCGCTGTATTAGCTGTCCCCGCTAGGTATCTATTTTTTTTTTTATTGCAATTTTTTTTTACTAAAGACATGTGGCTGAATAAATTTTGGCCTAAATGTTTGACTAAAATTTAGTTTATTTGATTTTTCTTATAACAAAAAGTAAAAACTATTGATTTTTTTTTCAAAAATGTCACTCTATTTTTGTATATAGCGCAAAAAATAAAAATCGTAGAGGCAATCAAATACCACCAAAAGAAAGCTCTATTTGTGGGAAGAAAAGGACGCAAATTTTGTTTGGGAGCCACGTCGCACGACCGCGCAACGGTAAAGCGACGCAGTGCCGAATTGTAAAAACCCCTTGGGTCATTTAGCAGCATATTGGTCCAGTCCTTAAGTGGTTAAAGAGACTTCCCCTGTGCAGGTAACTTGGGTTGGCCACAGTTAGGTTTACTGTAGTTAGGAAAAGGACGTTATCGCATGTTATACATGCTGTGCCAAGTTTACAATAAAAGTTGATTCAACTGCTCAAAGCCTGGTCTAAAGTTATTCAAAGGGATGCATGTAAGGTCTTTGGGTATTACTAAAAAACTTGGGTCCATACCTATAATATGGTGCATATGTCAAGACAGAGGTTCATTCAATAAGACAAGAAGGAAGAGGTAGTTGCAATGAGTAATCGCAAGGAGAAACCAGTCATTGGCGTGGTACCTGCTTAGGTGACAGGTTATGCAGTAGAAAGGGGGTAGGTGCTTTGACTCTGTCCCTATCTGTATGTCTCTGGCGGTCAACTGGGAGTGGACTAGCATTATGGAGATCTATGGCCTAGGTATAGGAACAGAAGAGTTAAATGAGAGCACACATGAGGTCCATGCTAGGTGCTTGGTGGCACCCCATTCTGGTACTAGGAGTGAGGTAACAGAGGTACGCTGACAGATGGAGTGGCCAGAGGCTCAGCCTGTCCATCCAAATGTAACATACTCCAGTACAAGTGTGTAGGACAAGGGACTAAGCAGCTTAAGGAGGATCTCCATACTTTGAGTAGTGCCCACATGTGGATCATCTTTGAGTTGGAAGACGGCCTTAATGTTTGACTCATGACCCCTGCTCTTGCCTGGTCCCAAGCACTAGTGAGCACACCTTTGGATGAAGTGTTACCCCATGTGCAGGGGTTAGTGACCTGGTTCAACGTCTGGGGTAGCCCAAAGAACACACCTCGGGAAGGCCTCCCATATGACCCTTGCTTGGTGCCCAACGAGGAGGGTAAGTATGGAGAACATGACGACCACCCTATTACCCTACCCCTTACAAGTAGGGGGGGTCTGTAGTGTATTGTGTCACATATGGGCGTTGATGAGACCCATCACCCACCAGACAGTATTGTCTGGGCACACGAGTCAAGAGGAAATGCTGCTGCCACAATTGTTATCAGACAGCATTTTTTGCATGAATTTACACCAGAATTAAAGGTATGGCTATTTTTGCATTGTTACATTGGTCCAGCTTTGACCAATGTAAGCATGTATGCGCCAGCTTCTAGGTTCCATGCCAAGAAGTCACCCTGCTGCTTAGTGAACACATGAGGTTACTTGCTCAGCACGGGCACCATTCAGGAGAACATTTCACATTTGCACAATGAATGCAAAGTGTTCCCTGATTGGACAAGGTGGAGATTGGGACACCCCCACTATGCCTCTCCACCGCCACCAAACGCAAAATTTGATGCGGTTTGTAGTGCACACCTTGAGAAGCTCACAGTATGCACTGAATTTAGAGCAAGCAACTTCAGTACAGGAGAGGAGCCTGTACAACTGTGCAAGTGTTCAACTTTATCCACTTGCTGACCGGCTCACGCACATATACGTTGGAAAAGTGGTTTGTTCCCGTGAAACGCCATACCCATACTTTTGGCTCATTTAAGAGCCATAGAATGTGCGTGCGCGGCCAGCGGACACAATAGCCGCCAGACACCCGCGATCGCGAGCACGAGAGCCAGAACGGGGATTTGTGTGTGTGTGTAAACACACAATTCCTCGTTCTGACGGGAGAGAAGAGACAGATCTGCTGTTCGTAGTAATTACGAACAGCGATATGTCTCTTCCTCCAGTCAGTCTCATCCCCTTACAGTTAGAAACACTCATGAGGGAACACATTTAACCCCTTGATCGCCCCCTAGTGTTAACCCCTTCCCTACCAGTGACATTTACACAGTAATCAGTGCATTTTTATAGCACTGATCGATGTATAGATGTCAATGGTCCCAAAAAAAGTCAAAAGTGGTTGATCTGTCTGTCGCAATGTCGCAGTCCCGCGAAAAAAAAAAGCAAAACGCAGATCACCGCCATTACTAGTAAAAAAAATGTAATAAAATAAATGCCAGAAAACTATCCCCTATTTTGGAGACGCTATAACTTTTGCGCAAACCAATCAATATACACTTTTTTTTTTTACCAAAATATGCAGAAAAATACATATTGGCCTTTTATTGGCGTCGCATTAACGCGCAATTGTCAATTAAAGCGACGCAAAAAATGGCCCGTCATTAAGGGGGAAAATCGTCCGGGCTGAAGTGGTTAAAGAGAGGGCAGCAATGCGATTTGCCCTCTCTGTCAGCGCTTACTAGCTGAATCCGATATCACGAGATCCTTTCTCGCATATACGCTGCACATGCACGATGTATAACAAATTCATTTTCTATACATTAAACATGTGTCAGTCTCTCACTTTGATAGGTGGAAAGGACGTCATTGCAGTGCAGACACCCTACAATGGACTTATAGAGAGTCAAAAAGGCATGCCATGAACGCCGCATTTTCCTTTTCAGTGAATCCAAACAATTTTTACAAATGAACTTTTTCCCCAAATCCTTACTTATGTCTGGAGGGTCACTGGGGGGTTATTTACAAAAGGCAAATCCACTTTGCACTACAAGGGTAAAGTGCACTTGAAATAGCACTGAAAGTACACTTGGAAGTGCAGTCGCTGTAAATCTGAGGAGAAGATCTGAAATGAGGGGAAGCTCTGCTGATTTTATTATCTAATCATGTGCAAACTAAAATGCTGTTTTTTTTTTTTCTTGCATGTCCCCCTCGGATTTACAGCGACTGCACTTTCAGTGCAATTTCAAGTGCACTTTGCAATTGTAGTTTGCACTTGTAGTGCAAAGTGGATTTGCCTTTCGTAAATAACCCCCATTTTGTTTCCACCACTAAACAATTCTCTGTTCACACCTTTCCCATTGGTATGCAATCGCGTATAAACAACCCCACAGGTTTTTGAGTAGAGGGCCCCATACATACTGGACATTAAGGGCCAGATTCACGTAGAAGTGCGGCGGCGTAACGTATCGTAGATACGTTACACCGCCGCAAGTTTTCATCGCAAGTGCTTGATTCACAAAGCACTTGCAATGAAAACCTACGCTGGCGGCCTCCGGCGTAAGCCCGCGTAATTCAAATGGGCGTGTGCCATTTAAATTAGGCGCGCTCCCGCGCCGGACTTACTGCGCATGCTCCATTTCGAAATTCCCGCCGTGCTTTGCGCGAAGTGACGTAATTTTTTCGAACGGCGACGTGCGTAGCGTACTTCCGTATTCCCGGACGTCTTACGCAAACGACGTGAATTTTTAAATTTTGACGCGGGAACGACGGCCATACTTTATACAGCACATACGTGTGCTGTGTAAAGTTAGGGCACCCAAAACGACGACTAAATTTGCGACAGGGAAACTAGACTAGCAGCGACGTAGCGAACGCGAAAAACTGTCGTGGATCACCGCAACTCCTAATTTGCATACCCGACGTTGGTTTACGACGCGAACTCCCCCCAGCGGCAGCCGCGGTACTGCATCCTAAGATCCGACAGTGTAAAACAATTACACCTGTCGGATCTTAGGGATAACTATGCGTAACTGATTCTATGAATCAGTCGCATAGATACTCTGAGAGATAGGACGGGGTATCTGAGATACTCCGTCGTATCTCCGCTGTGAATCTGGCCCTTAGCCCCAGTGCACGAGGCTCCAGTTTAGAGCTGTGGGTGGAGGGCACTGGAGCGCCACCCAATCCCACTGCCAGGACCCTGTAAAAACTCTAAGCTGCTGCGGTTGGAAGTGTCTGGTCAGTGCAGGGAGCGCTGCTAACATTTAGGGCAGTATGCGCCCAGTGACCAATGCCCTTAACACAAGCAGTCTGCGATCCAGGCATTTGTCCCTGGGAGCATACGGCCCTAAAACGGAAGTACTGCTGAGTGCATGCCCAGCTCCATGCAGCTGCAGGAGCTGTCAGACCGTCAAAGGCCGGGTACACACGAGAGGATTTATCCGCGGAAACGGTCCGGGGGACCGTTTCCGCTGATAAATCCTCTGGCGGATTTTGATCTCATGGTTGTACTAACCATGAGATCAAAATCCCCGCGGAATTCCGTCCGCGGTGACGTGACGCGCCGTCGCCGCGATGATGACGCTGTCATATAAGGAATTCCACGCATGCGTCGAATCATTACGACGCATGCGGGGGATGGATTCGGACGGATTGATCCGGTGAGTCTGTACAGACCAGCGGATCAATCCGTTGGACTGGATTCCAGCGGATCGATTTCTTAGCATGTCAAGAAATTTTGATCCGCTGGAAATCCATCCCCGGGGACAAAAATCTGCGGAAACAGATCCGCTGGATCGTACACACCAGGGGATCTATCCGCTGGAGCCTGTTCCGCGGATCAATTCCAGCGGATCGATCCTCTCGTGTGTACGGGGCCATAGAGTTTTAATGGCTACTGGCAGTGGGGCTATATGGTGCACATGTCCCCTCCGCCTGCTCCTAAACGGCCCAGAGCCTTATGCACACGTTTGCATCCATCTGTGCTCAGAGCCCATCTCTACTTGCTAGCTTTGGAGCAGATGTATCAGATTGTTTTTTACTTTAACCACTTGCTTACTTGTCACTTAAACCCCCCTCCTGCCCAGACCAGTTTTCAGCTTTCAGCGCTGACAAACTTGGAATGACAATTGCACTGTACCCAAATGACATTTTTGTAAAAAAAAATTCTCACAAATAGAGCTTTCTTTTGGTGGTATTTAATCATTGCTGCGGTTTTTATTTTTTGCTAAACAAACAAAAAAAGATAAAACATTTTGAAAAAAAAAAACAATCATGTTTCATAGTTTGTTATAAATGTAGCACTACCGCAGAAGGAGCTGCTGGTTTGATTTGGGTGGCACGTTACCTCTGTTTCTCCGCCATCTAGGGTACTGGATGAGAGCTGTAATAAAGTCAATTAGCTGGATTCACGTAGGGCGGCGTATGTTTTAGCCGGCGTAGCGTATCGAATTTACGCTATGCCGCCGCAAGTCAGAGAGGCAAGTGCTGTATTCACAAAGCACTTGCCTCCTAAGTTACGGCGGCGTAGCGTAAATGGGCCGGCGTAAGCGCTCCTAATTCAAATTGTGAAGAGGTGGGCGTGTTTTATGTAAATAAACCATGACCCGACGTGATTGACGTTTTTAACGAACGGCGCATGCGCCGTCCGTGGACATATCCCAGTGTGCATTGCTCCAAAGTACACCGCAAGGACTTATTGGTTTCGACGTAAATTACGTCCAGCCCCAATCACGGACGACTTACGCAAACAACGAAAATTTTTCAAAATTCAACGCGGGAACGACGTCCATACTTAACATTGGCTAAGCCAGCTTTTTGTTGGACTAGCTTTACGCCTGAAAACGCCTTACGTAAACGGCGTATCTTTACTGCGACGGGCAAGCGTACGTTCGTGAATAGGCGTATCTCGCTGATTTAAGCATTCTAGGCGTAAATCAGCGTTCACGCCCCTAGCGGCGGAACTAGACAGCTAAGATACGACGGCGCAGGCTGTCGTATCTTAGCTAGATTTAAGTGTATCTCAATTTGAGAATACACTTAAATACACTTAAATGTACGACGGCGCAGATTCAGAGTTAGGACAGCGTATCTACTGATACGCTGGCGTAACTCTACCTGAATCTAGCTAAATGTCCACACTGTAGATATCTGTTCTCGTGCTTTATTACCCAACGGGGTAAAAAATTGTAAAAGTAGTAGTAGATAAGATGACAGCAAGAGTAGTGAATAATGGATTCAGGCTTGTAACTGGGTTCCGGAAGCAGTCCTGCTTCCAACAACAAATTGTGTCGCCACTCTACCCAGAGTGGGTATAGTGCATCTGGATAGGCCGCTCTCACCAGCCTAGCAACCAGAGTGTCACGCGGAACTTTAGCAAAGTCTCTGCCACAGACCTTCCCAAAGGTGGAGACGTTCTTGGTCCAAAATCGTTCTCAACAATAGATTAAGCACCCGAATCTCCCTTGAATAACGTTTAGCAATCCCAGTACTGATAGGCGTGAAATACCCTCTGAATAGTGATCTACTGGGGATCACTCTTCAGGGGGTAATACAAGTGTAAATAAGCCCTTGGAGGTTTTCCCATGGCACATTGGTGTGAATAGTGGCAGTTGCCAATTGTGTCAAATATTTTTGATTGCCGGTGCATTTTGGTTGTGTTGTGAACAGGCATTTGTCTGATGAGGCGGGCCGCATGTGCTAACAAGAGCTGGCTAATGCAGGGGTCCCCAACCCCCGAGTCAAAGACCTGTTACTGGTCCATAGCCTCTTGATGACAAGGCCGCACAGTGAGAGGTAAGTGGCGACTGTGGCTCAGACAGGGCTAACACAGACGGCGGTTGCCATTCACCTCCCGGTATGTGTCCATGTAACAATGTCATCCTATCAGCAGGGCAGGGGGGTGGGAGGAGCTGGAAATCTGCACAGAGAGCAGGAGTCTTTTCATATTAACAAGTGCATCTCTCCCAACTGTCCCTGATTTCGAGGGACTGTCCCTGATTTGGAGCAATGTCCCTCTTTTCCCCTCATTTGTCGCTCAATTTGGTCTGATCTATATAGTTGTATAACAAAAAAATATTTGTATCTTTCAAAAGGGGTTTCCCAGTGCTAAACCTTTCATCCAATTTCTAAATGTCTGCATTTGTAAATTTTAAAAGCCAATATAAAGGAATAGTAGTGGTAAAACAAAAAAGCACCTGTGAATTTAATTAACCTTTTTTTGGGGTTAATTCTCCTTTAAGGGGGTGTGGAAGGGGCGTGTCCTATGTCTACATAGGTTTGCTGGTAGGTGTCCCTCATTCTCATCTCAAAATGTTGGGAGCATAGGCGTGCACAAGGGGTGTGCCAGGTGTGCCTGGGCACACCCAAATCCTGTGGTTGACAACCTGCCAATGGTGGGCAGGTGACAGGTAAACCTCAATACTTCCTTGCCAAACCTCAGAATCTGGACAGGAGAGGCGGTGGGGGTGGAATTTAGTGGAACCGATCTGTATTTTCCTTCTGCAGCAGCTGAAAGTAGGCTTCTCCTCCTCTCCCTTTTGTCAACATTCAGCTGCCACAGGAGGAAAATATAGGGGACCAGTACTAATATATGCCACCCCTCCTTTCCCGGTTCCTTTTCCTTTTGTCCCCCATGTGCTCCCTTTCTCCCCCCTTCCTCCCATTGTTTCAGGATGGAGAGCGGGGATAAGGCCGGTAAATATGTCAAACGCATATGTGTTGGAGCTTTGGGGTGCACACCCTAATGCAATAGGCTGCGCACACCTATGGTTGGGAGGTATGCAAGTGGGTAATCACCTGCTTGTTAATATGATCTGGATCTGAAGCTCCTCCCACCCCCTCTACTGCTGATAGGATGACATTGTCAGTGGGGAGAGGACACACAGGCTGAATCCTGCCTCTGTCCTGCTTAAGGTAGGACTGTGCAGGGAAGGCAGAGAGTAAAGGGGGGCACTGTAATTACTGATAAATGGTCGGGGGTGGGCAGGGCTGCTGTTAGAAATCACGGGGGCCCCGTACAACCTACCTGCAGGCCCCCCCTCAAATATATATATATATATATATATATAAAAATATTTTCACAATAAATATACTAAAATCATTCTTAGTGGACACAAAGATAACAGAGAAGCTGTGTGAATTTGCCATTTTTACATATTTTTTTAAAAAAATTAACAAAAAACATTCATTTTTTTTTAAAGTTGAAATGTTTTAAAATTATTTTATTTTACATTTTTTTTTTTACAATTTTCAAAGGGATTAAAACAATACAGGGTTAAAATGTGTTTTTTTTTTTTTTTAACAGGACAAGGAAGACCGCAGTTGTGTCTGTGTCTCTCCCTGCAACAGCTAAAAGCCGGTGGGAGGGTTTTCCACTGCTGCAGAGAGCCACACAGGGCATCCTGTAATTGCCCTTTCTTCCCCCTGGTGCTTGGGCCCCCTTGTGTGCATGGGACCCCTACAGGAGGACTGGTGGTCCCCCCTATCAGAGGCCCTGGGGGTGGGCATGACTGCAAGGGGCACTGTGATGGGGGGGCTGTGATTGCAACAGGCATAATCGAGAAAGGGCAGTGTGGTATAAAGGGGACTTTACTGTAAAGGGGCACTGTAATCATATTCACGGTGCCCTTATACATTGTGCATTGCGGAAGACCGACTCTATTAATATCCCATCACCAGGGCTTATTTTCTCAAACAATAGGTGCTGGAACTCAACCACGACCACCCAACCCCCCCCCCCCCCACACACACACACACACCCACACCCTCCAAATCACATCAAATAGTGGGTGTGGTCAGTGAAATTTCATGAACAGTAGAAGAGTTTTAACGGGGCATTAAATACCAGGATTGCATTACATACAGAGAGCAGAGTTCAGGGGGGTTACACACAGATTGCAGAGCTGTCACTTGTAAACACAGAAACTGGACTTCAGTGTTTCCAAGTGATTGTGGTGAGCAGCCCCCCCCCCCCCCCCCAAGGGTCTGAGCCAGAGGTGGTGGAAGTGAGTTCCACCAAGTTCCGCCTGAAAAAAAATCCCTGCCCGTCGCCAACCGCCCCCACGAACCCCCACCTGGAAAAATTAGCTGATCTGTCTAAAATGCCCTAGCCCATGATTTGGCCCAGTCTGGGCCTGGTTGTGAACCTACAAAATTCATGAAAACAGAGACAGTGGGGCTGATTTACTATTAACAGTGCGCTGCGCCGGTTCATGGCTTAATTAGTGCGCTGGATGGATCCTTAATTAGGCGCATTGACCGGCGCAGCAGCCGGCGCAATGCAAGTAATATGTAAAGCCGCCGCCAAACTCCCTTTAGAAGTCTATGGGAGAAATCAAAAGTGTTATTATTCAAGGTTAATATGCAAGTTTTCTCTTAAAAAGTGTTTGGGGACCTGAGTCCTGCCCTAGGGGACATGTATCAATGCTTTTTATATTTTTTAAAACGGTAATTTTTTCGGGAGCAGTGATTTTAATAATAATTAAAGTGAAACAATAAAAGTGAAATATTCCTTTAAATTTCGTACCTAGGGGGGGTGTAAAGTTAGCATGTGAAATATCGCATGTTTCCTGTACTTAGAACTTTCCCTGCACAAAGTGTAATTTCTGAAAGAAAAAAAGACATTTAAAACTGACTTGCGGCTATAATGAATTGTCAGCTTTGGCAATTCTGAGAGGATTCATTCATTAAAAAAAAAAAAAAAAAAATGCGTGGGGTCCCCCCAAATTCAATTACCAGGCCCTTCAGGTCTGGTATGGATATTAAGGGGAACTCCACCCAAAATTTAAAAAAAAATCACGTGGAGTTCCCCCAACAATCCACACCAGACCCTTATCCGAGCACGTTAACCTGTGTGAAATGGTAATGGGGTACATTGTACCTCTACCATTTCACCTAAAATTTAAAAATAGACAATAGCCGGTTTTTGACAATTCCTTTATTAATATCTTCTTTCCGCGCTTCTTCTTCTTTTCTTCTTTCATTCGGGTTTCCTCCTCCATCTTCCTCTGCTTCTTTCTTGGGTCTTCTCGTCCGCATCTTGACCGGCGTTTTCTTCCATCTTCTTCTCCTTCCGTCGGCCTTCTCGTCCCGCATCTTCTTCCCCAGATGCTGCGCTTGAAATTTAATTCCCCGCCGTGTGCCGCTCCTGGGACCCCGCCCCCCCTCTGACGCCACATTTAAACTCATATGAAAGTCCCCGTGTGGAACATGTGCGTCGGAGGGGGATGGAAAAAGACGCCGGTCAAGATGCGGACAAGAAGACTTTTTACACTTTTTTTTGTGAAATGGTAGAGGTACAATGTACCCCATTACCATTTCACACGGGGGCGGGATCTGGGGGTTCCCTTTGTTAAAGGGGTCTTCAAGATTCCGATAAGCCCCCGCCCGCATACCCTGACAACCAACGGCAAGGGTTGTCGGGAAGAGGCCCTTGTCCCTATCGACATGGGGACAAGAGTGCTTTGGGGTGGGGGGGCAGTGCCCCCCTGCCCCAAAGCACACACTCCCCCATGTTGAGGGCATGCGGTCTGGTACGGCTCAGGAGGGGGGGTGGGCGCTCGCTCGTCCCCACCCCCATTCCTGTCCGGCCAGACTGCGTGCTTGGATAAGGGTTTGGTATGGATCTTGGGGGGAACCCCACGCTGTTTTTTTCAGCGTAGGTTTCCCCCTTACGATCCAGACCAAACCGAAGGGTCTGATGTGCCACTGCAGGGGAACCCACGCCGTTTTTTTGTTTGAAATTTGCCGCGGAGTTCCCCTTCATGGTCAGCACAAGCTGAAAACAGTTCGGGCTTTCACGTGCGCTGACTCAAGCCGTGCAAAGGCATGTACCAAGATTTTCCCGGCGTAGTGAGACGGCGTGCGTGAAAGGACGATATTGCCGTGTACGCATGCGCAGTATGCAAATAAACCTCCCGAGGCTTTAGGCGTACTTGCGGCATCAGGCAATGTTTTCAGAAAAATCACTTTCACTTTCAATTCGGCCCGTAAAATGTAAACAAACACATGTCACTACACTTCCCCACAGCATCCCCCCCCTAATAAACTCCCACCCAAACTTCTTCTATTTACATTTCTAAATGCCGTGCGCCAGGTCAATAGAGGCGCACCATGTGCCCTCTCCTGGGCGCACTTGGCATTATAGTAACTAAAGAAATACACTGCTCTGCCGGCGTATTTCTTTAGTAAATGACAAAAAGGCTGTTACTCCTGTCTTTGCTCCATGAATCATGGAGCAAAGGCCTTGGTAAATCAGCCCCAGTGTGATTGAGCACTCTGAGCAGGGAGGTGCAGACCACATGTGCAGAACTGCGCAAGCAAGCTGCTGGGAGCTGGTCCAACCTGTTCGCCGTGTCCCCTACAGTCTCATTTCTACTGGACAGCTCTGACTGCATGTATGCAAAAAAAGAAATTAGGGCAAAAAGAATAAATATACTTTAAGCTTCTATCAGATATATTGGGCCAGATTCACGTAGCTCAGCGGATCTATAGATCCGCTCGATCTACGTGAATTAAGATCCGCTCCCGCAAGTTTAGGAGGCAAGTGGCTAATTCACAAACCACTTACCTCCAAACTTGCGACGGCGGATCCTAAATCCCCCGGCGGAATTCAAATTCCGCGGCTAGGGGAGTGTACTATTTAAATCAGGCGCGTTCCCGCAACGATTTAAATGCGCATGCGCCGTCCGGGGAATTTCCCGGCGTGCATTGCTCCCACTGACGTCACTAGGACGTCAATGGTTTCGACGTGAGCGGGACTTGCGACGCGCGTGTTCGTGAATCGGCGTACGCAAACGACTTTGGAAAATTCAAATTCGACGCGGGAACGCCAGCTATACTTAACATTGGCTGCGCCTGATGAAAGCAGGGGTAAGTATACGACGGGAAAACCGCTACGGAAACGACGTAAGAACACTGCGACGGGTCCGCGTACGTTCGTGAATTTGCGTATCTCGCTGATTTACATATTATTTATCGTAAATCAGCGGGAACGCCGCCGGCGCCATTTTTAAATTGAAAAAAAGATCCGACAGTGTAACACAGTGTAACACTGTCAGATCTTAGCCCTATCTATGCGTATCTGATTCTATGAATCAGGCACATAGATAGGACCAGTGTAAGTCAGAGATACGATGGTGTATCTGTAGATACACCGTCGTATCTCTTTGTGAATCTGGCCCCCAATCTCCATCCAGTCACCAGGATACAATATTTATTTGCAATAGCTGTCCTTTAATTAGCTGTTAGCAGGCGGTTGCCCCAAATGAAATCAATGTATTCAAATGACGTGAAGTGAAATCTCTTACCAGAAAGCAATTAGCATCTCATGTGTGGGCCTTGGGGCATGAGATGCTCTGGTTTATGAGATGCAACATTTTCCATTTCCCCAATAGATGAGCAATTACTCCAGTGATTCACCGGTGATAACCAGCAGACAGACCTTGGAGAGGCCCTGCCATGTGTTTGACGCACATTATCAGCGTGTTAATTGCAGAAACTGTGAAAGCCCAAATGAATGAAAGGCCATATGGGTAGTCAGGCTGGTCAGGATGAACAGCATAGCTAACCTGGTTTATCAGTCATCTTACTCCTTTTAGTCATCTGCACTGTAGCCCGAGGGAGCAAGTGCCATGACACTTTCAATTATTACTCCAGTGTAATGTTTGACAGCTACATCATCAACGCTAGTCCTCATGGATTGGCCGTGGTGCTTTGACTGTGTATAAATAGAAGGGGCATCCCTTGAATGAATCCTACTCTTTTACAGCCTGCCCAGAACACCTGATCTATCACTGACAGCTATCCAGTTGTGGTCATTCATCCTCTTCTGCTGCGATCATGAACTCACACGTGAATGGAGAAGTCAACTGCAACTTTATCACCAGCCACACCAATGGCACCATGGACATGAAAAAAGCTCTGATACAGCAAAATCTAAAGGAGGGCAAAAAAGAGCAGCTGGATCAGGAGAAGCTTCCGTTATTAGAAGGTGCCTACAACACCATCCTCCGAGAGCTGGGCGAGGACACCGAAAGAGACGGACTGCTCAAGACCCCCCTAAGAGCTGCAAAAGCCATGCAGTTTTTTACCAAGGGATACAACGAAAACGTTAATGGTAAGTCCACTTGGGCGCCTGATGTAAAGAATACCTCCCAACTTTCTGAGGTGGGAAAGAGGGACAATTTTTAGCCATCAAAGGACACAACTCTGGTACACCAACACCCATGCAGGCCATGTAGGACTAAAAAAAAAAAAAAAAAACTTTATTAAACCTAAAAGGGTTTCTGTATTTTCAAAATGAATTTCCTTTAACCACTTCAATACCGGGCATTGTCACCCCCTTCCTGCCCAGACCAATTTTTAGTTTTCAGCGCTGTCGCACTTTGAATGACAATTGCGTGGGCATGCAACACTGTACCTATATGAAATCTTTGGCCCAGATTCACAAAGCACTTACGCCGACGTATAACAAGATACGCCGACGTAAGTGCAAATGTGCGCCGTCGTATCTGTGCGCCGGACCCACAAACTAAGATGCGCCTAAAAACAGGCTTCATCCCGCCGACGTAACTTGCCTACGCCGGCGTAGGGTGGGCGCACATTTAGGCTGGACGCATGGTGGCGCTCCCATTGATTAGCCATTCAAATATGCAAATGAGTGAAATACGGCGATTCACGAACATACGTGCGCCCAACGCAGTGCGCATAAGTTGTACGTCCGGCTTAAAGTTATTCCCCATAAAGGAGGTGTAACCCAGCAGAAGACATGCAAAGGTCTGCACCAGGGAACACAAGCCGGCGTATTTTACGTTGGACGTGTTTGGCTAGGCGTAGGTTACGTTCACGCCGTACGCAGTGATCCGGCGTAGTTTAGGCAGTTGTTCCGACGTGGTTGTGAGCATGCGCAGGGGGATGCATCCACGTCTCGGCGCATACGCAGTAAGTGATACGTATCTGTCTGGCGCTCGGCCCATCATTTGCATGAGGTCACGCCTCATTTGCATGGCTCACACCCACTTCCACCTACGCCGGCGTACGCCTTCGAAACCCAGCGCAGCGTTGGGAGCACTGGCTTGGTGAATTCCATGCTTTCCTCTCTGCGCTGCGTTGGCGTAGCGTACATTGTTTGCGCTACGGCGGTGTAATGTGCGCCCGCTCTCTGTGAATCTAGGCCTTTATGTTTTGTTTCCCCCCAAATAGAGCTTTTGTTTGGTGGTATTTGATCACCTCTGCGGTTTTTATTTGTTGCACTTTAAACAAAAGAAGAGCGACAATTTTGAAAAAAACACAATATTGTTTACTTTTTAATTTAATAAATATCACAATAAAAAAATAAAAAATGTTTTCCTCAGTTTAGGCCGATACGTATTCTTCTAGGTATTCTTGGTAAAAAAATCGAAGTAAGCATATCTTGATTGGTTTGCACAAAAGTTATAGCGTCTACAAAATAGGGGATAGATTTATGGCATTTTTTTTTTTAATAGTAATAGAGGCGATCTGTGATTTTTATTGTGACCGTTACATTGCGGCGGACACATCGGACACTTTGACACATTTTTTGGGACCATTCACATTTATACAGCGATCACTGCTATAAAACTGCACTGATTACTGTGTAAATGTGACTGTCAGGGAAGGCGTTAAAACTAGGGGGCGATCAAGGGGTTAAATATGTGTCCTAGGGAGTGATTCTAACTGTAGGGGGCGGGGACTCACAAGGGGAGGAGACTGATCTGTGTTCCTCTGTACTGGGAACACACATCGGTTACCTCTCCTCTGAAAGGACGTGGATCTGTGTGGTTACACACACACAGAAAAAATGAATTTATTGTCCAGTTTATTGTCCAATTAAATGAAAGATTAAGTACAGAATAACACTTTAAAGCGGGGGTTCACCCTATTAAAAAAAAAAAAAAAAAAAAAAAATTATTCTAGCATTACATTCGGCATCGTAGCGCGAGCTACAGTATGCCGGTCTTACATTTTTTATCCCCGTACTCACTGTGCTATCGATGATTGAAGAATCCGGGGAATGGGCGTTCCTATGGTGAGAGAAGGTGATTGACGGCCGGCCCTGGCACGTCACGCTTCTCCGGAAATAGCCGAAATAGGCTTGGCTCTTCACGGCGCCTGCGCATAGCCTGTGCGCAGGCGCCGTGAAGAGCCGAGACCTACTCCGGCTGTCTTCGGGGAGCGTGACGTGCCAGAGCCGGCCGTCAATCATCCTCCCTCTCCATAGGCACGCCCATTCCCCGCGGGAGTCGGAATCTTCAATGTGCAAATAGCACAGTGAGTACGGGGATAAAAAATGTAAGACCGGCATACTGTAGCTCGCGCTACGATGCCAAATGTAATGCTAGACTGATGTTAAGGAGGGTGAACCACCGCTTTAAGTCTGGATTCACACCTATGCATTTTTAGTGATTTTTACATTTTGCAGATTTGCACTACAGAACGTGTTCCATAGGAAACCATGTTAAATGGGCTGTAGTGCAAATCTGCAAAATGCAAAAAGCACTAAAACTGCATAGGTGTGAATCCAGCCTTAGGCAGCCTTTCAACCTTTCTACTCCTGAGGAACCCTTGAAATAATTTTCAGGTTCTCAGGGAATGACTGCTAAAAAAATAATTATGCTTGCAGTTCATGATACATTATCATGATTAATTTGTCAAAGAAAGTTTTAAATATAAGAATAAGTAATATTGCGTACATAGGGTCCGTTAGTGATCAGTTTAGAAGTAGAGGAAAATGACCCTCTTGTATTGGTGCTCAGTGAAGGTGGGAGATCATTCCACCATTCATCAAAGCTCAAGAAACCCCTAGCAACCTCAAGAGGAACCCTGGTTGCATAGGTGTGCACAGGGTGTGTGGCGGGTGTGCCTGGGTACACCTTAACAACTTCAATACCGGGCATTTTCACACCTTAACCACTTCAATACCGGGCATTTTCACCCCCTTCCTTACCAGACCAATTTTTAGTTTTCAGCGATGTCGCACTTTAAATTGACAATTGCGCAGTCATGCAAGACTGTATGAAATCTTATGCCGCGTACACACGATCGGTCAAACCGATAAGAACAGTCTGATGGACCGGTTTCATCGGACCAAACCGATCGTGTGTAGGCCCCAACAGTTATTTATCCATAGGTTAAAAAAAGCAATCTTATTTTAAATTTAACCGATGCATACCTAACCGATAGAAAAAAAACGATCCTTTGTAGGCACGTCCATCGGTTAAAAACCCACGCATGCTCAGACTAAATTAGGGGACGGGAGCGCTCGTTCTGGTAAAACTAGCGTTTATTATGAAGATAGCACATTCATCACGCTGTAATAGACAGAAAAGCGCAAATCGTCTTTTACTAACACGAAATCAGCTTAACCAGCCCCAAGGGTGGCGCCATTGGATTTGAACTTCCCCTTTATAGTGCCGTCGTACGTGGTTTACGTCACCGCGTTCTGACACGATCGTTTTTTTAACCGATGGTGTGTAGGCACCACTGACCATCAGTCAGCTTCATCGGTTAACCGATTAAAACGGTCCATCAGACCGTTTTTAACGTATAGGCCAATCGTGTGTACAGGGCATTCATTTTTTCCCCCACAAATAGAGCTTTTGTTTGGTGGTATTTGATCACCTATGTGGTTTTTATTTTTTGCGCTATAAACAAAAGAAGAGCGATAATTTTGAAAAAAATACATTTTTTACTTTTTTAATAAATATCACAATTTTTTTTTTTTTTTAAACAAATTTTTTCCTCAGTTTATGCCGGGAAGCCCAGGACGTCATATGACGTCCACCCGGAGGGGGAGAAGGTTCCTGCCGACGTCATTTGACTATGGCTCGGTAAGGAACTGGTTAATCAACCCGTGCGGCGCAGATTTCCCTGCTGATATTTTACCAAAGCCCCCCAACGCGGCTCCTAAAAAAAATTGTAAGAAGTTATAAAAAAATGTATTAATAAAAAACTACTGACACCAACCTCTGACCTACTGACAAGTCAACTGCTCAACTGATGCCATCCACTGCCTTACTAACACCGTCCATGTTTTAATACATTTGGAGTGCACATCCTAATGCAATAGGAAGCGCACACCTATGCCTGGATGAGAAACACTGCTCTAGGGTCTCCTTTAGGGCCCTTTCACACGGGCGGACAAACGGTTCGTTTTTTACAAGTCCGTTTAAGGACTTGTAATGCTTCCCTAAGGGATTGAAGATGTTAGCGGATTGAGCGTCCGCTAACGTCCGCAAACATCCGCCTCCGCAAAGATCCGCTTTTGCGGACGGAAGAAAACCCTATTTTTCTTCCGTCTGGCGGAACGGATCGGATGAATACGGACACACGGTCCGTATTCATCCGATTCCCCATAGGGGAGAGCGGAGGAAAGACAGGGCGGTCTCTGCACAGTGTACGGGGACCGCCCTGTCCGCCGACAGCTCAGCAGGGATTTACGGATGATCCCCGCTGAGCCGACGGACACACACGGGGCGGATCAATACGGATCCGCTCCGTGTGAAAGAGCCCTTATTCTGCAGTTGGGACCTCCCAACTGCTCCCCCTTAAAGTGGAGTTCCACCCAAAAGTGGAACTTTCACTCATCGGATTCCTCCCCCCTCCTGTGCCACAATTGGCACCTTTCGGGGGGGGGGGGGATATCCTTTCCCACTTCCGGGAGTCCGGGCTGCGGCCCGTGACGTCAGCGCCAGGCTCCCTCCACCGGCCGCCAGGCCAGTAGGAGAGAGGAGCGGCCTTTGCGCATGCGCAGTAGGGTTCTCAGCGTGAAGCCTAAAGGCTACACTGCCGGGTACCCTTACCCGCAATGGTGGCGGCAGCACCCGGCAGCTAATGGAAACATCAGCTGCGGCTGACGACATCGCTGGACTCCAGGACAGGTAAGTGTCCATTTATTAAAAGCCAGCAGCCGCAGTATGTGCAGCTGCTGCTTTTTAACTTTTTATTTTTTTGGGGGCGGAACACCACTTTAACCACACAATGCATGCAGTTTTAGTGTGAAAACCCAACACAAATCGCTATTCAGAGGGCAACACAAGTGTAAATGAGCCCTATGTAGTTAAAGTGGAATTAAAGTCAAAATACTTGCCTTTTCTGTAATGGTCTGACATCTGTGAGGGGTCCCATGCCAACATCTTCCCCTCGCCAGGTTCTTTTGCTTGCCGGACTTGATTGGCTGATGCGAATTACATCAGTCATCCCAGCACAAAGGGCCGCAGCCCGGACTCCCGGAAGTGGGAAAGGATATCCCCCCCCCCCCCCGAAAGGTGCCAATTGTGGCACAGGAGGGGGGAGGAATCCGATGAGTGAAAGTTCCACTTTTGGGTGGAACTCCACTTTAAGGGGGAGCAGTTGGGAGGTCCCAACTGCAGAATAAGGGCTCTTTCACACGGAGCGGATCCGTATTGATCCGCCCCGTGTGTGTCCGTCGGCTCAGCGGGGATCATCCGTAAATCCCTGCTGAGCTGTCGGCGGACAGGGCGGTCCCCGTACACTGTGCAGAGACCGCCCTGTCTTTCAGCAATGGTAATAGCTCAGTGTATGTGCCACAGAGGACTGTGAGCAAGCAGATACGTTTATTGCACTGCCTGTCTCCTCTGTGATTAATAGCCTGTCAGCTCACAAACTATTTGCCTTTAGTTCCACTTAAAAATTATATATATATATATATATATATATATATATATATATATATATATATAAATAAATTAGTATTTTATTTTTTACATCTGACCAAAAAAAAAGTCAACTCAACTAGAGATAAGATTATAAAAGGGCAGTTTGAGTTCCGATCAGCAGGGGATCTGTGAGATCCCCTGCTGACCAGAGCAGAGCGGGCGGATGACAGGTCCAATTTGCCTTCTGCTTTGTCACCCTGTCACATTCACCTTCTTTAGAACGGTTGTGCCAATAATCAATGTACAGGCACCTTCCACTGTTGTCTCCCTCAGGGACCCAGGTCTAATGCCGCGTACAGACGGTCGTTTTTTGTGATGAAAAAAAACAACGTTTTAAAAAACGTCATTTAAAATGATCATGTGTGGGCAAAACGTTGTTTTATGTCTTCAAAAAAACGTCAAAATAAAAAATTCGAACATGCTTGAATTTTTTGTGTCGTTTTTCAAAACGTCGTTTTTTGTATCACAGAAATTGACCGTGTGTAGCAAAAAACGACGTTTAAAACGACGTTTTTAAACCCGCGCATGCCCAGAAGCTAGTTATGAAGCGAGCTTCAATGGAAAAAAGTGGTGAAACGTAACCTCGCTTTGCTAGAGCATTGTGAAAAAACGATGGTGTGTGGGCAACATCGTTTTTGAAAATTACGTTTCAAAAACGTCGTTTTATTTCATGATTTAAAACGTTGTTTTTTTTTCATCACAAAAAACGACCGTCTGTACGCGGCATAATGCCGAGTACACACAATCATTTTTCAGCATGAAAAAAAACGTTGTTTTTTAAAAACGTCAGGTTCTGAAAAACGTAAAAAAAAATTCGAACATGCTGCATTTTTTTAACGTAGTTTTAAACAATGTAGTTTTTTGGGTTGTAAAAAATGATCGTGTGTGGGCTAAAACGACGTAAAAAACCTGCGCATATTCAGAAGCAAGTTATGAGACGGGAGCGCTCGTTCTGGTAAAACTAGCGTTCGTAATGGAGTAAGCACATTCATCACGCTGTAACAGACAGAAAAGCGCGAATCGTCTTTTACTAACACTGAATCAGCTAAAGCAACTAATGGAACTTCCCCTTTATAGTGCCGTCGTACGTGTGGTACGTCACCGCGCTTTGCTAGATCATTTTTTTAAAACAATGGTGTGTGGGCAACGTCGTTTTTAATGATGAAGTTGGGAAACGTAGTTTTTTGGACATGCTGAAAAACAAAGTTTTTTTCATGCTGAAAAATGTGTGTATGCGGCATAAGCGAGGGTTTGCACCTAATGTTGGAGAGAGTGCATGTGGGCATGAAGTGCCTGAAAGGGGCCGGAGGAGATCAGCAGCTTTTAAATTCGAAAAAAAAATTGAGATGGTATTT